>NW_028259162.1:14545454-14848484 GCF_977971745.1 Zootermopsis nevadensis
GTAAGTAATTTACTCTGTGCTTATAAAAATATAAACACCGTCATTTTCAGAAGGAATATTTTAGGCTGCGGAGAAAGTTCTATATAATTTTACGTCACTTCTGAAATGTTCTCCCCGTATGTGTCTAAGAATCAATTTGGAAAAAAAATATGATGTTAGATCTTACAAGACTCTTCTTTCCTAGCAGATAGTTTTTCCCTCATGGAAACAACGCCACATTTGTCCCCGTGTATGAAATCGCCACATTAACAACGTTCCAAAAGGAAACGCTTCAAATCTCCACACACATTGACCGACAAGTACAGCTGACTTGACGATAACAAAATCAATCCCAGCGGCTAGCAGCATACAGAATCACAGGAACTGGCCGGACAATAGTTTTCGTAATGTGACATTTCCGTTGCATTTCGTGTATGAAAGAACTCATACCACCCATCCCAACGTTTGCTGGCATTGGATATATGTAGGGGAGAGAAGCCTATTGTTCATTAGTGCACGTAGCATGACCAAGCTACATTAGTGTTGGTGGAAACAAAACCACATTCAAATCATTGTGTTATTCTGGACTCGCTTGGTCACTTGGTGAAAATGTAGGCCCACTAATTACAGACCAGTAATGATGCATTTCAAATGCTCTGGCGGGTCTACAGACAGAGTTCATATGTAATTGCTTATTATTCCCTACTGCAGAGCGGGTAAAGTTTACGTGTGAGTCCATGGATCTAATCCCGGAAATGATTTTTCTGATTTAGGCTGTCAAAGCATTCCTATTTCCTGACGAAAAGATTACATAAAGCGTTAGACTTTCTTGTACTTCGTACAGATCCGGATTCGGTACGAGCTCAGACACTAGCTCTCCTGATACAGGCGGTTCCTGGTTTATCTGAGTCCACCCAAGCGAATTTCGAAATAGGAATTTGTATTTAAATCGGCCGCGACTGCTTCGTCCCTCAGTAATTAACCTAACCTGGCCTGTTTTAGTAAACAGTGACATATTAGCTCAATACATCCAGCTGGGGTTTTGTTTAGCCCTGATTACGTGGGACGTAGCAAGCACCAGCCCGGGAAGAAGAAAGAAGCGTTATTGTGAAATAATTGAACAGCAGACGGCGTATACACGCAATCGCGATCTCAAGCGGCTGAAGTGCACACCAGAGCAGTGCAAGAAATAGTGGAAACAATGAGTAAAACAAAAAATCCTGGCTAGCACGTGATTTTATGCCAGTGTTGCATTAAGCAATGAGCAAGGGTATTTTCAAAACACAGTTTTCGCATAGGTGCTTTCCATAAGAAAGTGACAATCTTCAGACTCACCACTGTGAAAACTCAAATTCTACAATGTTCTGTAAATTTGCTCACATTTGATGAAAGTTATTTCTGAAAATCTTTAATAAACTGCAGGTCCAATCTGAAAGATTAGAATTGCATTGCACCCGTAAGATCAGAATAACGAATTAATGGCTTTGTTACGTTTGAAATATCTTCAGGAAACATTCACAAAACTCACAGAAAAATACTTACCTTTTCGTTTCTTGCAGTGTAACGTCACCTCTCAGTCTTAACGTATTTGGATACATATTTTTATTGGGCTACAGTTTAATGCCAGAATCCCATAGAAACTGCTGCCAAGACGACCAACGTCGGCAAGAAGTGTTAGAACAATTCGAATACGGCGTCCGTGTTTGGAAGTACGTTTCAGATGTGCCTGTACAAGATAGGCTATGACGTTCTTGTTTGCGTAGATCTTCATTTGTGTCCAGCATGTTTCAGCATGGGACCTCCTGGAATGTTCCAGTCCATTGAACACCTGGTACGTGTGTAAATAAATGTACACCCTCCACAAATTGCAACGTAACTCCTTCCTGGAACATTCGTGCTCCACATCGTTAACAAAAACCAACCGAAGTGATTGATAACCACGTACAGTTCGATTGTATGTTTGTCCCCATTTATGTAAACCCTGGGTGGTAAATGTGCCAGCCTCCATGCAGCGATTTCATGTTTATTTCCCAGCTCCAGATTTCATCAAACAGGGTGGTCTCGGCTACGTTTTTATAGGGTGGTCCAGACCAACATTTCATGTTGTACTCAAGTCTGATCGAAATTAATAACATGTGTCATGTAGGAGAATAATACAAAAACTATAGTCTTACCTCTTGTTTTGTAAGGATGCGAGGCTTGGTCTCATACGTCAAGGGACGAACAAAAATTGTGTCTGAGAACAGGGAGTTGAGGAGATATTTGAATCAAAGAGTTACAGGGGCGTTCCATAATTCATAATCTTCACCAAATATTATTAGGGTGATCAAATGAAGAAGGGTGTAATTATGGACGAGTCATATAACAGGCATTTTGAGATGAAAAATTCACAAAACATTTTTAAAGCTTGAAGTGAAAAGACCATTCACAAGAACTGGTTGTAGATGGGAGGATAATACTATGAATGATCTTAACAGAAGTCTGAGAGAGTGTAGATTGGATTCATATGGCTCGGGATAATGACCAGTGGTGAGCTGTAGTGAACATGGTAACTAACGTTCGCGTTTCGTAAAACGAAGGGAATTTCTTGGCTAAGGGCTCTATTAGCTTTGAATAATGACTTTGTTTCATTAAGTTCTTTGTTAGTCTACGCAATTTAACGAAAATCCCAGGCTAGACGTACCCAAGTTTTCTTTTAGTAATAAACTTCGGAATGTAGTGTTATGTCCCATGTTACATTTTTAGTCTATCTGAATTGTGCCACGCAAAATTTACCAATATATTTCATAGATAAGGCCCTTTATTTATCACCTACAAATCTTATATCGACACAATTCTGAACTGCATCTATTAGTTCAGTAACCGTGGATTTATATATTTATAAATTAATGCATTTTATTTCTTTCCATAGCTCATATCCCCTACGTCATTCAACGTGACGTATAACCTTCTTAATTATGAACATTTAAGATTTTGATAAGCTTATAGTTTCAGATGTTTTAGTCTATAATCCACGTTACGATAGTTGGTAAAACAGACTGTTGTGGAACCTAAAAATTGTATTTTGACTTGTAATCATTTTAGTGATATTGTACAAACATTCGAACACAAAAGCTTCTATACTTGACAGGCTGACACAGCAAATTTCGGACTAGAGATGTTTATCTTGAGACTTCTGCTGTCTTTCTCAGATTAGGCATAATACCATCAACTGCATTATTGATGCTCCTTTCTAAAACATTTTATATTATTTATTCACGTTCAGTATTGCTTTAAGTACTAGTGTTGTTACGTAGATTAGGTTTTTGAATATTTTCAAGTCGTCTGGCTCTATTCGCCCGTTCTTATCAGCTCTCAGGCCACTAGATTGTAACTACGAGACTTTATTGAAATGCCATGGGAGGTTACTGGAAGTGGTGCGAACATAGATGTCCACAATTTTCTGTAATGAATAACTTGTAAATGTGTATAATTTTCTACTAAGGGTCGTCTATAAAAGATAATTACTTTTTGGAATTAAGCGACTGCATTTTGCCATAATTTCTTCAGCACTCAAGTGTACTCTATAACAAACACTATGGATTCTGGGACGAAATTAGTGCTTTTAAATTGGCGTCTATCACTCACTTTATCCAAATTTGGAATTCTAAATCATCTAAATATGTAATTCATTATTTGCTAGTATCTGAGGTATGAATCTGTTAATCATGTTTTCTTCTTACACAACATACAAATATAATATTTAATTTACGACAAAGGATTTTTTCAATACAAGTAACACTTCCTCGTAATATCAGGCAGAGACTATGTTCATCAGTCTCTCTTAATTCGATCGAAATAGGCGCTGATAGAAATTGTTTTGTCAAACATTCAGAAGCCTGTGTAACTGGGGACCTTTCGCCGCAGTTTATACACAATAGGCCTAATAGTTGTTGACAGTAATTAAATAGAAGCCCACAAGTGCTTTGTCCCCTTTACCTGAGCATTTGCTTAAGGTCTGTTTCAGAACCATGTTATGTTGATGAAGTTGTATTTGTGTTACGTGGCTGTCCAACTCTCACTTGAAACCCTAATTCACTTGTCTATTATCTTTGAATAAATGACCTGCTTAACATGTGTTTAAGCTTCTTTGTGGACAACCCTGTGTTAAACAAACATTCGCAGCCTAACTGCTGTGTAAACAAGACCTGATTGATCTTACAAGCACAGTGTTTTGAAGAACTGCCATTATTATAGCTGGATGCTGACAGCTACATTTCAAATTGCCTGGTAGTCAAGGACGACCATATTTAACCCGTAAATATCAAAAGCAAGGATTCTGAAAACGCGTCTCGCCGCGGCAATCGAAGTCCTTCATGACTGAACAGTCCCGCAACTGTCAATACATCTCCGTCTTTTCTGAAACCCGAATGTTAATTGCCGTATGGAAAACATCCCGCTGTTTGATCCTATTCTTAGAAAGATTATATCGTCAAAAGAATCCGTATAATTTCGAGATCTGTGTGACATTTCGAAAAACACTTTTTATTTACATTGAGGGGCCGTCTGCTTCCCACAGAGTCCACAAGATGTGGGACCACTTTTGTCGAATGCCTGCCACTGTTTTTTTCAATATATTCGCAGTTTCCGTTCATATTTAAAGACATTCTCCTCCGAACGACGCTCATGAAAGTGGTGACAAGGGACTTACTCAGCACGTAATTATTTCATTGCCGGCTTGTCTACAATCATTCAGCAGCAGAGCGTCTAATATTAAAATACCAACCCGAATATAATCCAGAATGCACAGTAACATCGCGTCTCAGTTCTCATGCATTGCTGAAACTTGTTCTGCATAACTGTCAGTATGTCAACAAAATTCTACGCTGTTACGCAGTCTTACAGTGCATCTTCTAAGTATTTGTTGGGCTATTGGCGATAGAATTATCATCTTGTTGGTTTCGAAGAGTTACTGTTTTTACAAATCTTGTACTTAGCACAGAAAAAATATTACATACTACAGACATTGGCTACTACCATGCTGTCATGAAGGCACAGTTCTGAATTGGTGTTGACTTCTTCCAAAACATTATTTTGTTTTGTTTTGGCAAACTAGTAAAACTTCCTTAATTCTTCAAGTATTATTATTTTATCTACATGTTTATTTTCTGATTTTTATATACAGTTTAGGACTCGATTTAATTCAAAAGTAAGTCAGAAAAATTCTTGTCAATAAAGTATGGAATAAAACACGGAAAAGACGAAACTTTATTTTATCCATATATTAAATTCTTTACGTTGGATAATTATAGCACAATAAACTAATAATTTTTCTTCTTCGCTAAATTTTCCCATTCCTATAATATAAGTTATACTGTTTGCATATACTCACGTATATTTTATGTAATCTTGTTGTAACCATTCACTTATTAAAAATAAATATTTCAATTCGTTCTTGTATCTTCCTCTGAACGCTTCCTAACCCACACACTTGTGCAAAGACATTTATCTACGATTGGGAAAAAAACCCAGTCTGTGTTCATTGCACGCAGTGAATATGTGTACATGAGACGTGTTAATTATTTGACAGATCTCAACTGTTACCATACTCCATATCTGTAATTTTACACCTCTGTAAACACAAGTGATCAAATGGGTCAAGATGAGGGAAATAGATCTGCGAGTTGTTTATTTACAGGCAAGTTATGTACTCCGGTACCTGATTAAGGCATTGTTATATATCAGTAATATCAACACGTACTGCTTATTAGGTAACTAGAACCCCGTTGCACCCACAAGTGTTAAATATGGATAGCAGCTGTTCATACTACCAACACTTTCCTCCTTATATGTCAACATATTGCGTTTATTTTTTTATCTCTCCCTCATTTGCAAAATGACTTAACGAGAAGTAAATTACAACGCAAATTCTGACCTAACTGTGGGTACATATCATAATCAAATGATAGCCTACATCATTATAATATCCAGCTGTATTGTCGGTATTTGTAACATGTATTAAATTCATGGGTTCATATAAAAAAAAAGAGATGAGAAGTTTGAAAAGAATAAAAGGAAAAGCTGAATGTGAAAATAATGGGTGATACAAGTCGTAAGGAACAGCAGCGCCGACACATAAGCGTAATTACGAGAGACAGAGTCATTATAACAGTTCTTGTATTGCTGTAATGACGCAATAATTTATGGTGGAACTTTCGCCTAGAGGTAATTTATAGGTTAAATGAACAGGACGCAGGGCCCACTGCTGTTGAACATGATTTAAGCCACATGTCTTAGTATAAAGAGCTTTAGGCAGTTGTCAGTATAAATTTTAGGTCTCTTAGAGCTACTTCCATTAGCACTTTTCTTTACGGTACATTGATACAGTACGCGACTGTAATCTTGAGACTTGCAAGGGATGCAGGAAGTCCGAAGCGTTAAAGGCAGACGCTATCTTTCCCCCTTGACCCCACTTCCTCACCCCGCAAGTCTCAAGATTACAGTCGCGGACTATAGCTCTGGCTGAAGGCATCAGATTTATCCTGTTTGTTTAAAGCATGAATTTTAAAGTCGATAACGGAAATATCCGCTTAGCAATATTAATTATACGTGTTTATATGAAGAGGCGTAATCGAAACTCGTTAGAAGACTAAAAGGACGGTGAGTATTCTGGGATAGTCATGATGGCGGCGATGATGGTGATTAATGTACTGGTATGAATTAAGAACGCGGCCGTCATTTGTTTTAGATCACTGCTATGACCGGAGAAACCGAGCGGTTATATAAGTCAAGAACTATGTATGATAACTGCAAGCCACGTCGTGTGTTATTTACAATTTTACCCTGTCACTCGGGAACCTAATGCTTCTGATTTTTTAACCGAATGTTGTGCTGTAGTTACTCGCAGTTCTGTATCATGTTCGGGAGATCCTATGCTTGAAAACTGACTTGGAGACGTGCTATCCTGATTAAGCAGTAAAAGCAAGTACATTTTTTTGATAATACTGCTTCTTTCCATTGAGATGTGAGAATGTTTGTCGCAATGGGAAGATTAGCCGAAACGTCAAGCTTATATTACAGAGATTTCTGCGTTAGTCAACGGAATGCCGTTGACTCAGCAGAACTTGTAACCTGGTGCCTGCAAGTCAGATGATGTAAGAGCTTGGATCTACATCAATGCACGCTTTTTAAATCAGTGCTAATCGTAACGGATTCTAGCCTTCGTCTATGAATTTAATTCGTCTTAGGGATTCTGTTGGTAGCACTGTATAAACCTAAATGCATGCTTCCTTCGTAGAGTAAGAGTAATGATCAGATATTATACGAGACGCTTTCTGTCAGCAGGCAGGAAGCGGGAGACAACCGGAGACTTCCTCAGCATCGGCAGATGACTTTGGCGTGGTGACAGAAGAATGGTCTTTACTGCCACTGCGGCCTCTTGTTATCCCACACAATACCTAAGAAAGTTGTATGGGTGTGAATGGTTAAAAATGACGACCGACTGACAGTGAACAAAGACACTCACGTAAGTAGACATTACATGAAGAACGGGCGGACAGAAGTCATTTGTCTGCTGCTGCATTTGGCTTGGGTGGAGACGAAAACACGAAGGGAGTTAACGTTATAAGTATTGAGTCCTTGGTTACAGATGCTCACCACGTAGCGGGAAAACCAAGATACTTTTATAAACTTACACAACACAGGTCTGGAAAATTATTGTATTCGAATTCTGTGCCACAAGCAACGGCCATCTTGAACTTACTTCCCTGTAGACCTACGAGAAATGAATTATGTATAAACAATAACTTGCCTTAAATACGTAAAGTACAAGGTTTGCATATTCCAAGACACTTGATCATTATTATGCTACTTAGCAATATTATACATTATATTAAAATCTCGGTATTAACACTTTCGATATCCACGTTTTCACGTGTCCGCGGTTTATATTTAATTGTTGTGAGGTGCATTAATATCATAAACGCAGCCGAGTTTTAAAGCCTGTTAAAATGCGTCGAACCTTCTCGAAGCTAACGTTAGAATGTGGTGCAGATGATAAGCTTAGCGTCAGATAATTCTGCCTTTTCGTTAAATGCAGCGATTCGCACGAACGCAAACTCCGTGTACAAATACAGTCGCCTGTAATTACCTGTTGGTATAGGCCAGCATGATTCAATGTTTGATAAACACAAAAGACCGCTGTCAGTGGACTGATCTCTTGTATGGCGAAGTGTTAACATGTGCCATACCATTCACAAACAACCAAATAAATTAATTTCCTGTTGGGATAAATGCTCCTCATTTTAGCTGCCTGTTCATCTGGAGGTGGTCCAGAGGATCCAGTCCCTAGGCAGAATTTAAGACTGTCCCTGCTCTGGATTAGACCGAGAAGCCACATCACTGAGAAGACAGCTGAAGAAGAAGATTTCTGTCTTCTGGGTTGTTGCGCTGTGTAGTCTGGTCGATGTTAACCAACGTTTCAGAGGTCAATCTGATTAACTGTAGATAAAAGGAGACTGAGCACTGTGAAGTAAAGAAAGGATTGCTGCTTGAATACCACACCATTACCCCATAAGGCAGTGGTATTCAACCTTTTTTGTTCGCGTACCCCCAGATATAATTTCTCTTCAACTTTGTACCCCCAAAATTGTTGGTGTATAATTCAAGTTATACGTAGTATATAATATACATCTAAAATACATTAAATAAATTACATTACTGATTATTCAGTGTTTATCATAAAATAATTTTTTTTTTAAATTTCAGGTACCCCCCTAAGATGTCTTCGCGTACCCCAGGTTGAAAACCACTGATCTAGACCACATCTGTACATATTGTTCGTCTAAGATGCATTTTTCTACTGACTTTCCACGCATGCGTCTTTCTTACTGTCTGTAGATCAAGGGATCTCGTACTTTTAATTTTGCCGACCAGATAGTGCAGTGTAAACTTCTTACTTTTTCTATGTGTGTGCTACATGTCCAACACATCATTATCACAATCTCCTCTTATTCTTGCTTCCGAAAACCCTCAGTCCGTTTTTATTTCTATTTCTAATTTTAAGCGTTCGAAAACAATTATCTCACTAGATAATTATTTTCGAACGCTTAAAATTCTACAGATATCAAATAAATGAGTGGTTAAACGAATTTCTGCATGGCATAAAAATGTCAAGTTTTTACCATGTGTATGGGTAACCTTGTTAACAAATTTATTTTCAAAATTGTGTTGGACCACTAGTCTCATACGTTCTATATTTCTGTTTGCACACTCTCCCTAAAAATGTTTATCAATTTTGCTTTGTTTACATGAACGTTGGAATTATTTTCATGGAAATTCATGTTTATAAGTTCGTGTCTGTAAACTAATTATGCACAGCGACATCACTGTGTATGACGAATGGGAAAATGTTCCTTCCGTGTGCGTTGTACAAATTTATTTTGTCCCAAGCAGCTGACAAATGACATTTTTATTTTATTACTGAGATGAACATTTGTGCATATCAGACAAAAACAGTAATGAAATTAATATGATCACAAAACTAACGGACTCAAGAGACTGTAATACATCATGAGACGTTGGTAAAATTAAGCAACTATAGAAATTACCCTCATTTTATGGAACCTGAAGATTCTTTGCCGTGTTCACAAAAGCCAGCAAAGAAAATTTCGAATAGTATGCAAATAGTAGTAATAACAGCAAAGCAAATAATTCCAAAAGACCTTTACCACAGCAAAAAATAAAGTTGCTTATTATCTGAAGCAAAAGTTTGGTAGGTTATTTGTTATTAAACCACAAAAGGAGAGCGGCAAAGAAACTAAGATTGATATAAAATAACGAAGATTGAAAAATATAAAGTTGCCTACATGCCTAAATCTACTCCATTAAGGAATCTAGGAGGGAATGGAGATAAATACCCACGTACTGGTAACCTCGACAGCTGACAAATATCGGCAGTCAGCTCCGACCTTTTTATCCCACCGTCCAGTTCCTGCGGGATTTTTGGCTTTGTGAGATCCATAGCTGGTTTCAACGTGGTATGTAAAAAGAATCATACTCTGCCAGGAATCGAACCATGATCTTCCAAGCCATAACAACACATTTTATTCAGTGCGCTAGAAACAATAATAGTGATGATAATTATAATGACAATAACAATAAGGGTCCCATTCGATAATTTGACAGCTCAAATTATAATAATAAGTTATCTATTTAATTCAAGATTAACTAAGCACCACACGTGCACATATATTAGGGAGTCAAGGTATATCTGCAGGCATTTTAAATCCGGCCCCAGCGCGTTATTTGTCAATATATGTGTACATGTGTAGAAAAATGGCCCACACAATGCATATCTTCTTTTGTTGTAGTTGAGGGGTGGATATGGGAGACGACCACCATGTAATAGAGGGTCACGAGGCCGCGCTCTCAGTTGTCCGTGTCACCGCTCCCACACGTCAGTGAGCATTCCTGTCGCCGCCCACAATAGAAAGGTCGATCAGTCGGTGTAAGGGCACGTGGTGTGAGTGATAATCTGAGGAACAATGACTTTCATACTTGAGTGACTTACTGGAGACTGTTCATGTACTGTGGTCCATTACGGCTACAGACCTCTAACCGTCTTTTGTGTGAAGGTCAAATTATTCAACTGCTTTGTCAATTAAAACTTGTCAGGAATTAATTATTATAGTGTCTTTGACACTGAATAAAAATATTGTAAATTCTTATCTTCTTTTCGGAACGTCTATAAATGTTTTGGTTTCAAGTTTGTTGCGAAAATTTTTTCAAATTTTTGCAGGCTCGTTTAACGTTATATCGATATTAGATAGCTGTAAAAAAGTTTATAGAGTCTATGATTTGACATTCACCTGATCAGACCTGACCAGCCGAGGACACACGACACATCAAACTCCTGAAATAATGAACAAATAACATAATACGCCACATAATTATGCAAAAGAATCAGTAGAAAAAGGAACATCCGCAACTACAACCTACAATCTACAAATACTGAAAAGCGTGCATTAAAAAATATTCAATAGTTTTAAAAATAAAAATAAAACCTGAAGATGATGCTGAAACATCGAAACATGTTGTAATATATAGCGCAAATTGTAACATCGAAGGAAACGATGAATAGCGCGAAAAATTTATATCAATTTTAATTTTTAACATCAATATTAACATAGTTTGTGTATAGACTTGAAGAATAAATATATGTATGAGCTGTAAAAAAGTATTGTTCTCAGTCTACGTTTAGACGACATTGTTGCTTTGTGCAAGAACTCTAAATGCGAATGTTATCTGTTTCAAATACGTCTTCAGCAATTTAAATCCTTCAAGTTATTTCCATCCTTACCTTTACTACCACGAAATTGTAAAAATGATATGAAAATGATTAAAAAGAAAATATTATTTACTTACACCTGACTTGTCTTCAGACTAACAAGCTTTCTCCTTGTTTGAGAGTTGGACGGAGATGTCAAAATAAATAGTTTTGTGAAGTTTCACATGCGGTATATAGTTTCCACCATGAATGTTTCGATCCGTGGTGTGTGCAGAATTCTCTGGATGTCAGCGTCACCTTCATCCCACACGTTCGCATGCAGTGAGATAAAGAGCTCACACAACCTGATAATTTATCGCCTCAAATAACTTATGTTACGTTAAGATAATATTTTGCTTATTAAGATAATGTTGTTCCAAGATTCGGTTTTTGGGCTTATTTGTGCTTATCTAACTTCGGCACGGTTTCTCAAAAATTTGTTACTGTAAATTTTCTGTTATCAAACCTAAGTAATCGATATCGGCAGAAATTAATTGCTGTAACCGATATCCTGATATTTTAGACCGACATATTCAACACTACTGACACATAAACTCGCCTTTAGACCATATATAGAACTACGCCACTATCAGCTCCTTAAAAGCTAGTTAAATATTTCTCAAACTCCACATACGTCTTCGGCCGTTAACCAATTTCCTGTAAGCATTTCTTCTTCATTCCAGCCATAAGCTATATTTATTATAACATCTTTAATTACTCGAAGCCGTGCGAAGATTTTGTTTCAAATTTTGTATCAAAACGCATCATACTTTAATCATCTGCATCCATAACATAAAAAGTTCCTCAAGATACAATTTAACTTAGATCTGTACTAATTTACTTCCGTTATGCTGTTGCAAAATTGGCAGATTTCCAACTCTTTTCATCTTTTTAGAATACTTTTAAAGTGTGCATAAATAAACTTTTCGTAAATAGTTCAGGGGGACATCACAACAAGACTGTTTCATTTCCATTTGGACATTACTTTTCTCGAAGGAACACAAAAAGCTTGCCTGTTTTTAAATTAGTTTTCCACATTATGCTTTATAAAGGTATAGTTGTGAATGCAATAAAGAAACAAATGCATGCAAAGACTAACGAAATATTGACTCAAGCTATTTTAAAAAGACGAAATAATATCCATGAAAATTTCTACCGCAAATACATTCATTATTGAAACTGCACTTCTGCATTCCTTAGCTGCACATCACTTTAGTATTTGGTATTATAATAAACGAGAGACACCATACATTGGCAATTCTCTTGTTTACACACAAACGGCAGTAACGCAAAGTTCATATAACTTAAACTAAGGTAGGGCAGGCGAATGACACGCACTTATATCGTTTTTATGTGAGCACTGCATGCTCTAGGAGAAGTTCATCCTCACACATTGCATTCAGTTTGTGCCACGTTAATTTGTTTGACATGTCCACAGAGAACATGTTTTCATTTTTGGTGCTTTATATTTTATTTATTTAGTGTTCTGTCTGACGACAGGTCCATATGAACAGGATCCTTCCATCCTTTTCTCGGACTGGGACCTGTTCATATTCGTTCTTGGCAGATGATCCAGAAGTGGTTTGCCATTGCCTTCTTCTGTGTGTGAATGGAGTAATTGTTGGGATGCAACGGAGAAACCGGGGAAGCCCCCGAAGGAAAACTTCGTGTTGCCTAGACCACGGCCTTGCCCAACACAAGTTATAAATTCGGGCACCGCCAGGAATCGAAACCGAAACCCCAGGATTAAAAGGAGAGCGTAATCATAGGGTATCATATGTAGACGAGTTAAACCCAACAATTTTAAAGAATGGATTTGAAATGTTTTTTTAAAATTAGTTAAGCCTAAAACATGTATACGTTATACTGTCTAAACACTAGCCACGTGAGAACACGTGTTTCTTACAGAGAACATAATTCCACACATTTTAATTCTTAAATGAAGGTTTTTTTGCGGAGTTTGTTTCCATGACTTATCCCCTTTCTGAGCGCACGGTTCACTTGTTACGCTTGCTGTGTGCATTATCTCTTAACCTAGTCATTAGATTCACTTCATCATTATTTCCCGCTTTGAGGACGTCGCCTCGTGTTCTTGTACCGCCCCTGATCCTAAGGCAATCATTACGTGATATATCACAATCAAAGTGGCATTTTCTAGTTGCTGTTTCACGCAGCACATGTGTTCTCGCTTTTGCTCTATTCTAGTGTTCGCACAGTGCAGAATGTTCTGCACTGTGACGCACGACTCTTATTGTTTAATGATTACATGACTAGACTCGAGCTTAAAATTTTTGGCGTAATAAATTAGGATATAACATGCAAAACCATATGGAAACAAATGTCTTCACTGTAATTTTGTGAATATTTTATTACATATTTTGTCAAAATAGAATAGTTATAGTCGAGATTGCAATGTGACATTCTTTAATACAAAAAAGTAAAGTAACAAATGTGTTTTCATATTACATTTACAATCGTTGCATCACTTTACATATGTCAAATTCTATCATTACCTTCAGACAGGACTATAATAAAGTATATAATACTTCTTGCCATATAACATAAATATAATTCAGCAGGTTTAATTCTAATTAAAACATAATTATCATTTCTATTTTTCTCTCACAAAACATTTTTTCTGAGCATAGGCGTACATTTTTGCAAACTTATCTACTTAAATATATTTAAATTGTGTGCCCTACGTTATGTCGGTTTTGTCGGATGCGCACTTATGTAAATAATATTTAGAATGAATCATAGATAAAAAGGGTATTCAGTATAATATATAGGTTTGCACATAATGCAGTTCTGTTAATCTGATTTAGCAGTAAGTTTTCCTGCAATTCTTAAAAATCCACAAAAAACTCATGGTTGAGAAAACAAGCGTGACTATATGTTTTGCTTCAAATTGAGACTTTGTGGTGTGTCTTGTTGTACAGCTCAACATTCATTTCATGTTTCGTGTTAAATGAAGAAATACGTTTCGGTAAGGTTGACAGACATTGAAATATGAATTGTCAGTTCAGACAACCTTCGTGCTTCATCCTTCTGTTCTCAAAATTTATGGTTATATCTGGCAACATTTTTTGAGTTAGAATTATGTCTCGAGTCCAGGCACAGTACATCGCGTTCGCGTTCAGGACCCATATCCTGCGAGGTATCTAATTCCCTTTGTACTTAACACGATTACGTCTTAACATAATTGCGCTGTCTAAAATAATGCAGGATATTTTAAAAAGTGCTTCTTCCATTATTTTCATATGCATCAGACTGCATCGTGTAATACGAAATATGTGTTTACCGTGGACTTTTGGGTTGTGATGCCATCCAGTCTTGTAGGTGGTTACCAACATTTCGGTGGAGCTTATGTGTGTACCAATCTTCGTACTCACCTCCGTGAGAATCTCAAATCCTACGATTATTCAATAGATATTTTTTTACTGTCAAGTAGAGCTCGCGCGAGTAGTGGTGGCACCTAAATGCGCGATGTGTAAGCCGAGAGAGGGGAGTTCAGTAGTAGTGGGGGTCCCACAGCTTCAGCTGCGGTGACGCACCGATCTAAATACAGCTAGAGCTACAAACCAACTGAAGCTGACACCCCTCTAGCACGTGCTTCGGACGGGTCCAACTCATACGACCAAAATCAGTCCTTTTCTCAAGTGCCAGCACTTCTCGCACGGCCTCTAATGACGAGTAAGACTACAGAGCATGTCTCCTTGGGGCGAGACACTGTAGGAGAACAACCATGACGTCAGCACTGTGAAGTCTGTGCACTGGAGAAAAAACTTCACGGGTCAGCACGCAGAGCGATAATTCACTGTTTCGCTACGCCTTTCGATATGGGGAGGGATATCTAAATCAGTGGGGAATGAAAGAAATTTATGTAATGTACAGTGTAGTTAAACTATAGATCGTGCGAATGTCGTGCTGATACAAAATCCTTTGCAAAATGGTGTTGTGACATTGGAATATTATCGTCTTGGTCCTTAACTAGTGCACTGTGTAGTACAAAGCTCCATAAACGTATTCTGTAAAATGGAAAAAAAAAATGTTTTAGCATATTGTGAGAAATCTAAAATTGAATAGTTCTGATTTGGAGAAAAATTCAATTCGACAGAAATATTGAATTTAATGCTGATTATAATAATCGATTAATACGTTTGATTGTTTACTAATATGATTTTAGTATCTTAAGCGTTATAGAATGCATTTCAAATATTAAATATAAATGTGAATGAATGAGAATGTCATCATATGGTTGTATCAACCGCGATGTTCGGTTCATACATTCGGAATATGCTGCGAAGTTCCGTGGAACTACTCTCGTTTATTTTAAATATCAAGTGATATCTAATACTGTGAAGTCCACTTTCTGCTGGATTAACTAGACAGCATAAAATAGAGAGAAATGGCGAGGATATCAGTGTGTCCAATTGGACGCCAAGGGAAATTCATTGCCTTTATGAGTGAAGGAGTTTGATCACAAAAGCAGTAACTTCTCCATATGCATAATAATCTATATTTTCTGTCGATAGCCTTTCCATAAACGTCAAACTTGACATATAAAAATATCATACGTAGATTTCACTTATTGCTTGTCATCAGTCATCATTCATCACCGCCCGTGACACTTGCCGTGTGCCGCCATTTGCATTATGTGCATGCAGCTAGCAGCGTCGTTCATAGGCCAATAACCGACAGAACCTCTCTTACACTGCCTAATATCAGATTTTTGCAGCTGTCAGTTTTACCACCTTGGTTACCTTTAACTCCTCTATATTGTGCATCGTGACGTAGCAGTGTATTTCCGTCCAATTGTATGTATTAATTATCTGTGAGTTCGTAGTCCGCAATTTTTTTCATTACGTGTTAGGCTCAAGAATTATGATTTCATGAGCAATGTTTATTAATTATGTTTATTTCCCTTGAAATTCGCACTGTAGTGTAAAAATCCTGTCCGTAATTTTAAACGCTCACAAATATGTAGCAACTGAAAATCGAACACATCTTCATATTTTATATTTTAATCAAAACTACTTATTTAGCCATCTACTGGAGTCTGGTGAGGAGTGACCGGGACATCTCTGTGTCATATTTCGTCATATAACTGAATATGAGTTAGTGATTCATTTCAGAAAGTTTTGTATGAACGTTATACCATTTGAAGTTACCAAACCTTGTGCTTTTTCATTTATTAAAATCAGTAATAAATAATGGCTAAGTTATGAACGTGTGAAGCGATGGCGACCTTAGTGTCACATGATATAGGCTCCTAAAATTAAATTTAGTAATAGATCTTCAAACAATACGAAACGTTCGAAAAGATAGTTTGTAGAATATAAAACAATAACATGGAAACATGCTAAATTTCTATTTAGCTTTCAGTTTGGCAACGATAGTTAATGTGCAATGAATGGTACAAATACTACATTTTTTACGAAAATAGGTCACAAACATTGGTATAAATCGTATAGGTTATATTGTTTAAAACTCAACAATTAGGCCTACTCTCACGGTAGGTCCAACGGTGCAAAACTTTATTTCACACGATAAATTTAACATAGGCTCAGACAGAATGTCTAATTAAATTATTATTCTCCCCCTTTCCAAGAAGAAAATTATGATAACAATATTCTGTAACATACTTCCAGTTGCAGTAATAAGAAACTAAGACGATTGTACGATTCTATCCTATGACCATCCATTACACTATCTCAAGACACTAAACCGTGAATTACAGTGCAGTTTGTACATTATAAACTCACATTACCTAAATAAAGTGTAGCATTAGTAATACACCGTGCCACGGTGGTCTAGCGGTTAGAAGGCTGGCCTTGTAATCCTGGGGTCTCGGGTTCGATTCCCGACGGTGCCCGAATTTATAACTTGTGTTGGGCAAGGCCGTGGTCTAGGCAACACGGAGTTTTCCTCCGTGGCATCCCAACAATTACTCCATTCACACACAGAAGAAGGCAATGGCAAACCACTTCTGGATCATCTGCCAAGAACGTATATGAACAGGTCCCAATCCGAGAAAAGGATGGAAGGATCCTGTTCATATGGACCTGTCGGCAGACAGAACACTACAAAATAAAAAAAAATAGTAATACAAGTTAAATCGGACTGTCCCATAGATAACCAGACTTAATACGGTCTTCCCTGTACTTTAGTAGTAATAAATAAATAATAATAGTAATTAAACATTCGCAATACGCATAAAACTGACATACATGCATGCATATATTCTTAAATCGCAACCAACTTCTACAAATACCGGGAGTCTGAGATGGGTAAGTCAGTGACTGACGTGAGGGGTGTCCATTGTCGGTTCATGAGTAGGGCACACAGGATTAGGCAGTTGTATCTACGCCTGCACAGCGTGCGACGTAACGGAGATGAAATATCTTTATTACCTCGATAATGGAATTGTCTGCGCTTTTCACTTCACCCCCCCCCACCACCACCACCACCACCATCACCAAACTACCGCCACTCTGCAGTTTGCAGATGCTGTGTACTGTTACAGAGCTACCCACCCCATTGGCAGGGTTTTTTTATCTGTCCGTTGTTTGTTTTCACTTATCCGCGTTCATGTCTGCTCATAGTCGTCATTTAACGCGCAGAGAAACACCGTAATAACACTCAACCCAACTCTTCAATAAATCATGTTATATTTCATCGAAATGTGATCGAAGTGGAATGAATATCTGTACATCCATTTTTATTTTCCCCCGTTCTAAAAACAAAAAAAAACTACAACAGTGGTTTTATGCGGTTGACAGATTGCATTAGAAGTCTGCAGGTAAAGTTGTTTCTCATAACTCTTGGAATAAAATGTATCCTAGAAAATCAACCTTCTTGGTGTTTAAGTTAAAACAAGTGTTACAAGATCTGTAGGCATGTGATCACTCATGTGTTATGTCTTATTTGCTTTGCTCCTAGGCGTAGATGGACAATAATATTAAAATAATTATTAAGAAATAAGGAGTTTAAGGAGTGCATCGATTTCATCTGCGTTCTTATAAAAAAATGATCAAACAATTTTGTATAAAAATGAATATAAGGAGTAACTATTTTCTAATTGCACAGATGTAAGTGAGTTGAACAGAAGACAGGCGATCCACATGCGGCGATCGGACGCAGGTTAAGAATCTGAAGATGGCTGTCTTCTGGGTTGTTGCGCCGTGTCGTGTGGAAGAAGTTTACCGAAGTTTTAGAGGTCCTTGCAGCCTACACCATCAGGGCGATGGAGGCAGCAAGGACCTCTGAAACGTCGGTAAACTTCTACCAGACTACACAGCGCAACAACCCAGAAGACAGAAATCTTCATACTCACCGCCGTGAATACCTCAAATCCTGCAAGTTAAGAATTCATGACATATGACATTAGTTAATGTATCTGTGATGTGATATAATATATTTATTCATTGTGTCGCAAGTTTCAAAGCGTAGGGAACGACTCCCCACACTTTCGATCCACCTTCTCTTTTACATACTTTCATATGAATTTACTTAAGTTACTGCTATAAATCTTTAATCTTTGCTCGTAACCTATAGCTTTCATTAATTAATTTAAATCATATTATATTACCTAGAATTCCATTTTAAAACTTCTTGACTATATTTGCTTTTCATCCTAACATTTAACTTTAGGCATACTGCACCCCATTTATCGTCTACATCCAGCAGGGACAAATAGTTCATACCTATTTCGTATATTGATGTTAGTCGAAGTATTTTAAAATCCTTTGCTTGGTTCTTTCATACAAAATCTGTTGGTTAAATACAACATTTAAATTGATGTACTACATTCCTAAACCAACATACTTTCAGGACATAAGAGAATTCGAATTTATAAAGCACTTTTTAGGTTATAATTGTCCTACAGCGTCGAAATATATACCATAATGATTAGTAAGTAAAGTTAATGAATGAATATGTAATGTGTTTAAGGCCATAAAATGAAAGAAGAAACTATTTAAAAGTAACATTTTATAAAGCGCTTTGGATGCAATTGGAAAAATTGTTATTGCAGAAATTCGGTTAGCCTTTCTTTAACAAATCAAATAGTAACTAAAGAAGTAACTTCTAGGAAAACAACAACGTACTTTGTTGGAATGTCGAAACAAGTATTTTCATACCTCAGCTTTGTACAGCGCTTTTGTATCTATACTTGTGAGGTTATTTAATTCCAGTTTTGTCATTCGTAACCGAAGAGCTTTTTCCAAGGCATCCTCACTGAGAAACAGAGGCAGTGTCGTTACTTCGAGAGACTCCTTCATGAACTGAGTAGCCTATATTACGTACATAGGAAACACATTTTTCGTTAAAGTAGTCGCTTGTTGGAAATTTTATCTCACGTAATGAACGTTTTGGGAGAAATTTATAACATCTACTTCTTTAATTTTTAGTACTTCACACCCTCTTTTTCATCCCTTGTCTTATTTCCCCTCCCTCTCCCAAAATACATTCGGATTGTAATACGTGATTCTCAGGGGACAGAGTTGTAGCAAAACTTTGTTCTGTCTTGGGATTTGGGAATTTACAGCTCAGCTATTTTCCATTCCAGTTCTCGTTGTTCTCTGTACATAATATTTCTGCAAAAAACAGTATAACCATTCTCGATGTTGCATACTTTTAAAATCAAGCGAAAGCTTTGTTGTCCAACCACTGGAAATGTATCAAGGCAGCGTGGTTTGGATAATATATACTACCTAACGTTGGGTGAGGCCATACAGGGTAATTCCGGGAGAGATGCCGCACTCTTTGCAACATTTGTTTTAACTCAATCCGAAATGGTCAAAACGGCTGAAAATTCAGGGGTATTATATTTAAGATCTCCATTATACTAAGCCGTAAACAAAATATCTACAGCAAATTAATTATCAGAGATACAGGGCGATTAAAAAAAGTTGTCTTTGCGACATCTCTCCCGGACATGCCGGGAGAGAAGCCGCTCTTAAAAAACATCCTGTGAATTCAAAAATAAACATATGTAAATGAAAACTGATGAACTTCATTCAAAGTAATGAATTAATGTGAACATTAAAATGGAAAAAAAATGTGAATACCAATACAAATTGAAAGGTAATGAATATTCAAACGAATTTTCAATTATCAAGTAAATTGAAAGAAAAATGTTCCAGAGGTTGCTTGAAGTCTAAGTGTAAACCAGTGAAATTTGTACGGAGAGCAGAACTCATGCAGCCAGTTTCTGCAAGAGTTTTCCCAGTACTCACAGCACTTGTTGGTGTTACAGTTTTCAGGGTTCTCTTGATTAGAACTTTCTTTTCTTGATTCATTTTTTTAAAGTTTTCCAACCTTGTAGACCTGAAGTACTCGGACTGTTTACCTTTGCCTTTTTCCTCTGCTCTTTGACTTCATATCCTCTTTGCTTCTTTCGCCTTTCCTCTATGTTAGCTGTTTCAGTGAGGACAGAAGCCAGTTGCCTCCTTGCAGTTGAGTTTCTTCTCGGTATTTTCAACACTGGACTAATCTTCCTCAATAACATAAGATAAAGCAATAGAACATGCATTTTTGAGTACTCTTTAATGTATATGTATATATTTTTTTCAATCAGACGTGGTATTTTTTAAGTGCGGCATCTCTCCCTTAATTTCTAGCGGCCTGTCTCCTTATCTTCAGAGAGAGACGCCGCGCCCTCCCACTTGCCTTACCCAATGACCAACATGGCGGCCACATCGTCAAGACCAGCAACGCTGGAAACCTCATAGTTACTGTCGACTGACCAGTGCAGACGTGATTTCAAAAACCCACACACCCACCCGAGTACGTTTTAACCGGTTATGTACAGATTATCGTCCTTCATCATCTCCCGAAATATTTTTTATTTAATCATACACTCATCATTTCTTCTGGTAAAACATTTATTTTTAATTAGAAGGACAAGATATAAATAGTTGCGTGGCGAATAGGCGTTTAAAAATGATTCAATTTTTCTCAGGGGTAATTTGTATGACAGTTTTAAGGGTAGCAGTTCATAAACATTCAAGTTAAAAAAATCACTAGAACACATCATGGCGGTCCAACACGTGCATTTTATAAGTCTATATGAAACCTAAGTTTTGATACAAGGCCGGTAAAGTATGTTGGAATGTCAAATATTGTTAACATACTTGCACTTAGACATTATTCTTTTAATAACACACCCTTCTGTGTATATATTTACTCTTAAATGATTATAATTATCAAATATGGAAAGGAATTTAACCATAAATAGCGCACTACAAAGCATTTCATTAATAATAATCGGATAATCAAAACAAGTTTGATCATTTCCCAATTCACAGAGACGTGACTCTTTAAGGCTTAGGCCCTGATTGGATAATATTGTAACTTGGACGAGCCACATGATTGATGCATTAGGTTTTCCTAGTAAGTGGCAGAAGGATTTTTTTACACGGATTCTTGTGTGCCATACCCGTAAAATTGGCGTTGGTGTGTAAAGGTTTCGCGGTTACGAAACTTCTATACTGGCTTTGGAATTGCATGTTACAAGGACCTTTGTGGTTTTATAAATCACCAGGTAGCTTGTTATTAGTATTGTGAAATCTAGGATTCTGTGATTGGCTGGACGTATGGCTGAGATGGGGGAAATGGTGAATGCACACAGAATTTTGGCAGGGTTATTTTTTAAAAAAAAAACGGCCGTGTGGAAGGCCGAAATGAAACATGAGGATAACATTGAGATGGATCTGAACTCTTTAGCTATGGAGATCCCAGGAATGTCAGGCGCCGTAGCGGAAGCTCCAATATAGCAGTCCAGCGGATATCGCGTTTATGCTGAAATTTTTTCTCCTGCCAATATTAAATATCTTTTCTTAGATAACACAGGACATAGCTTTGTTTCTCAGGATGTTCCAACTTGTAGATGGCTTTGTCATGTTCGTAAGTTATAGCCAATTTTATTTTAGGCTAAACAGATTGCAGAAGACATTTATTCAGAGAAGATAACTATCTTCTTGAATGTTGCACTGTGCAGGAAGGTCAAATTTTCCGACATTTCAGAGGTGCTTGCTGCCTCCATCATCACAACGATGAGTACGAAATCTCATTTCTTACTTAGAGTGTTCGAATGTAAAGGTGAATGTAAGGACGTTAAGCAGTTTAAAAATAAACATAAACGTAAAATATATTTTCAAATTTATTTACGCAGCCAAAACTGTGCAGCGAAAGAGAAACAAAGAGAGCTGAATGGAACTGACTCAGGTTCGTTTTAAACAAAAGGCATTGGCATTTGATTAGATTCTAATAATGCTGAGCTAACTCAGGTTTGTTCAAGAATTTACCAGTAGTTCCTGACTAACGGTACGATTCCAGATATTCTTAAAACAGATCACAATCGTTCACATATCGGCATCGTACAAGGAAGAACCTGTTCGGATGGAAGAGAAAAGAGTTAAAGAAGTTTATAGCAGTCCAGACGCCATTAAAAAATATGACGTAATTTTTAATTTTTCCTTCTGGTCACGAAGTTACGCCAGTAGGTGACCGGTTTCGGATTCGAAGATTTTAACTGTCTGGTAGTCTTTGTAAAGTCACCTGGGTCTTCGCCCTCTGACGGTCTAAAGTCAAGTTGTTACGGGTGTCTCTTTCTTCCTTCTAACAAGATCAGGTCAATTTTGTTTGCACTCTGCTAATTTATTTCCGATTGGGTTCATATCATTTCATACAAAACATTTTCGCTTCTTCTAAGGTCCTGTTGTAATTTTCAGTAATTTAATTTCCTTGTTTCATTGTCCAAATTTCACAGGCATGTAGACCTAAAACTGATGGGATTTTCAAATAACTAATTAACTAGATGGCTTACCGAACCCGAAGGTTCATCACCGAATTAACCAAAGCCCTCCAACGGCTCCTGTCCTGGGCCAACAAAGTCCAGTCTCCTTCAACTCCTATCTCTCATAGATCCCGCCTGACATTATCCTCCCATCTAAGGCTAGGTCTCCCCAGCGGTCTAACAGACTCTTAAAATGTATTTCGATATCGTTTTTGCACTAAATTTAAGCTCATAAAATTGTTCATAAATTCGAAGTTTTGCACAAATTTGCTTATTTTTTATTTTTTTAGTCGTATCTTACATACGTAAATATATATATATATATATACTTGTTCAAATACCCTTGTTTTAATGTGTCACAATTTTGATCCTGATTAGAATCTTTCCCTTAAAATCCATTATTATAGATTTTGGTAGATATATTTTTATTCAGAATTGTTTTGTAGTGTTGTGTAAGTATATAATGCTGTCTGAAAACCATCTTCTAAGTCTGATATAAGTAACTTGTCATCTACATACAATAGTGCTTTATATCAATTTAAATATTTTAAATAGAATCATATATTTATGACGTCATTGCCTTTACGTCTGACACGGCATTTCATAAGCCACACCTGCAGTTGTAACACTTTTCAGTTATGGCAGAAACTCAGGGACTGGATCGATTTTCTGTGGTTTCTGTACACTAAATGTTTAAGTAACCTATGACCTGTCGTATCGGAACATAACAACCTCTCATTCATCTACCAATTGAAAAGGCGGATTTGAACCGTAATCCAAGAGAATTTGGCTCCTATTCAACGTTGATTCTATTAAAAATGTGATTAAATTGCAAATAAAAAAAAAGAAATTATAGGAGATTGCTGTCTCTTGGTTTGTTGCGCCGTGTAGTATGGTATATGTCCATCAACGTTTCAGAGGTCATACTGCTTCCGTCATCAGGGCGATGATCGCCCTGATGACGGAGGTAGCATGACCTCTGAAACGTTGATGGACATACGAGGTGCGATCGGAAGGTTTCCAGAGTGTGTCAATAGAGGGCGAACCGGATGTGGTACGAGCTTCTGCCGCTAGGCGGTGCGGCCTACATTCATAGTGAATCAGTGTGCCAGCCGGCATAATCGAATTAGCATTTGTTTCTTACTTACGGGCGTTTTGGTAGTGCATTACACCGACCCTCCTGCGATTTCGGAATGGCGGATTTTCATGAACAAATCAAATTTTGCCAAAGACTCGCCAAATCGGCTACGGAAACCTATAAAATGCTAAAGCAAGCATTTGGGGAGTCCGCAATGGGTCGTGCACAAACTTTTGTGTGGCATTCACGTTTTAAAAATGGCCGAACCTCTGTCGATGATGACGAGCGTTCTGGACGACCATCTTCGAGCACAACGCCCGAAAATGTTACGAAGATTCGGCAGGCCATTCATGAAGATCGACGTCGTACCATCAACGACTTGTGCGACATTGTTGGGATAGGCTATGGGACCTGTCAGCTGATTCTAAAGGAAGAACTCCACATGCGACGCATCGCAGCCAAGTTTGTGCCAAGGCTCCTGTCTGAGGACCAGAAGCAGAATCGACTTCTCGTTTGTCAGGAGCTCAAAGATCTTGCAAGAACCGACCCCAACTTCCTTTCTAAGCTCCGTGTGACTTCTTCCTCTTCCCAAAGATGAAAATTCAGCTAAAGGGAAGGAGATTTGAGACGATAGAAGAGATTCAGGCAGAATCGCAGATGGTGCTTGACAGGCTGACAAAGAAAGATTTCCAGGGATGCTTCCAGGCTTGGCAGCGGCGCTGGGATCGTTGTGTTCACTCCCAGGGGAACTACTTCGAGGGTGATGGATGAATTTAATACCTGAGATAAGTGTACGGTTTTTTTTAAAAAAATAGGCGCAGTCTAGAAACTTTCCGATCGCACCTCGTATACCATATTACACGGCGCAATAACCCAGGAGACAGCAATCTTCATAATCAACTTTGTGAAAACCTCATCCTACAAAGAAATTATAAATAATATACAAGTAAATCATGTTCAAGATTTAGAATGGACAATGTTTTACTGTGTACCGAACATATCTCTTTGTACGTATAGACGGATATGTTCCATTCAACTTACGAGCTTCATTCAAATCCCGTGAAGCCGTTAATTTATGTAGTTCTTAACAGACATTTTATTTTGTTCTATCCGGGATAATGCAAGATAATTCATACTTGCAACACCGGTCGAGAAACACGTATATGAACTGAGCCGAAGATTTAACTTAGAAATTTATTGAAATTGGACTGAGGAGATTCTTTACCACAATCCGTTTAGCCGAACTATCTGCTATAAGCTATCACTAATAATCTTGCTTCATTTAAGCCTCTTACTGCTGAACTGTCGGACAACGACCCCTTAATACAGTCCATAATCTTCTTGTGTCCTGACCAACAGACCTTTCCAATTTGAAGGAGCTGATGTGTTCCTGCTGCATTCTTTGTGTCAGGCTTCTCACACACAGAAGCAGTTGTCGGTCCTTTTGTCCTCCATCCTCGCAACTAATAAAGGGAAAATAAATGACGTCATTAGGACAGGGTCGTGTCCTTACATTTTTGCTCGCATTTGTCGGCTCTATTCGCCCTTTTCATCAATGTCACGAGAGGGGAGAGTGTGATTTGTCAAACTGGCATGGTCCCGCTCTCTTCCTTGGCTCTTGGGATGTGATGGTGACGATTCTCGTGGGAATGAAAAAATGGATGGATGGATGGAAGAGAAGGCAGGATGTTGGAGTGGTCACGGGAGAAAGAAGAAAGGAATGGAGAGTGGGGTTCCTTGGGCAAGGCTTTGTCCTAAATTAAAAACAAAGACTATACTTAATTCCAAGAAATGTGTAAAAAACATAAATCTTAGTTAATGTCAAATCCGTGAAGTCTATGGACACATTTTTATTAAATTTACAGCTCTCTATCCATTTCCCCACTTAAAGTATAAAGCTCAGGTTAAGTTAGAGGGATGTTCAAAGGTTTCATGGTACTACTCAGTATAGAAAGTTATTTCTGCCCATCAAAATCTGTTCAATAAAAAAATATTATTTTTGAATTTTAGATCATGATATCACAAAAAGAACGAAAGAGAGAATATATAAAACTATGATACAAAGCGTGGCTCTATATGGAGCAGAAATTTGGCAACTTTCGGAACAACAAAACAATAAGTTGAGAATAATTGAAATGGATTTCCTAAAAAGAGCGGCTGGAATATCCAGAAGAGAGTGACAAACTAAAGGATTAGAGAAATCATGAGGGTGGATCGAGATATAATTGAGGTGATAGAGAAAAGACAACTGATTTGGTATGGACACGTGCAAAGGATGGAGGAGGAAAGGTTACCATGAAAGACTATGAAATGGCAACCAAAAGAGAGGAGGAAGAGAGGAAGACCGAGACCAGGATGGAACGACGGAATTATAAGAACCGTGATAGAGTGGAAACTACCTCCGGGAGGATGGGAAAATAGAGAAGAATGGAAGAAAATATTAGGCACCGGAAGACCGAAGTAACGGTCAAGAAACGGAAGAAGAAGAAGAATTTTAGATAATAATTTTTAACCCAGCTGCCATATTCCGACTTAAAAAATCTTTAATTCCCGTTCTTGTGTAACCTAACAAAAGTCATGTAAAAACCTTGCAGACGTTTCATTTGCTCAAGTTCTGATTTTTTGTGTATAAATAAATGTACACGTATATATTAAATATCGGAATTACGTGTATGCATAGAAGAATAACCATAAATTTCTTGTTTTGAAACTGAAAATGCTTGTCACTTTGAACAAACATTACAATCCCTTAAATAACGAAAATATTTACTTAAATTTTAAGTTTTATCTTACCGCTGTGAAATGCTGGAATTTAATGCAAAACAACGATTATGTAACTGTGTACTTTTCTGTTATATTCCAAAATATAAATATGTTACAAAGAAAACGTGAAAGAGAAACTGCTTTATATGGAAGAATTTAGAAGGTAGGTGTCAGTTTGTCCTGCCGATAACATAACAAAACGGTGTTAACATAAACTGAAATATTTCAAGGACATTATTCTTGGTTTACCAACATCTTATATATAATTAAATAATGCAAATAAACCTGCATATAGCCAGTAATAAAATAAATACATCTATAAGTACGGAACCTTCTGAGTCGACTTCGTACCGACCTTTTTGAAGAAAACAAATGTTGCGGTGTTAGTATGTGATCTTATTATGTGCATCTTCTTCCAATACCGACGTTAACACTTCACTACCTCAGACTTGCCAGTTTTTTGTACAAACACCAATAGTAAAGGATTCTGAGCAGTCACGTTGATCAAGAGATCAGAGACTGAATTTTTAGCGCATCTCAAATCAACTTATAATGTTATTTATATTTGTTACTACTTATCACCAGAGTAATAACATTTTCTTCAGCTTCTTCATTAGCTTGACGAAGACGTCAGTTCGGCAAGTAAAGAAGCTGGCCATGAAACTGAAAGAATCTGTTCATTCTCTTCTGCAGGTAACGTCCGGACATACACAATGCAAACATTAGGCCTATGGAGTCTTAGCATTGGAATGATGCCTCATTCATCCAGTGAATGCAAGTTACGAGCTTCATACAAACATGTTATACAAATATTGTCGTATTTTGAAGGTGTTTCGAATTACATCAGATGCTTCACGTTGTCCCATAGGTGGTAATAACATGTGCAAACCGCCCATAATTTACCTCACAACAGTACAGCCATTTTTCTTGTACTTGACTTTTTTTCATCTAGCTGTGTAAGTTATATTATTATTATTTTTAAATGCTAATATTAGATTTGTGTTAAGCTAAAGTTGGTCATCTGGTAAACTTTGCTATTACCGGTACTGGTATCTTTAGTCGTTTGCTTTGGATTAATTTCATTGAATGAAATTATAATATCTGAGAAGAAATGGTAATTTAGACGGTTTCTGAACTTTACAATCGTAAGCTAGTGTTTTTCGACGAAATATGGGTTAAAGATGATGCAAAAATTAAAGTATATTAAATACCACAGATCGAAAGACAATTAACTTTCCGTGGATATTGAAAATTGTGAAAGTCATGGTTTACAAATATTGCAGATTATCTGTGTAGGCGCACGCATTTGAACTGGATTTTTCAAGCGCAAAGCAGCCTGGTTGGTTATTCCTTTATTTAACACGCGAATTGTGTAAGAGATATGGACGTTTGTATTAATGACACGCTGTTATCTGAACTTAACTGTTTTTTCAATCAAAATTTTCCGCAAAGTCACAACGCTATTTAATTATAATACGATTTAAGATACCTGCCCTTAGTTCCGTTTTTAATAATATGTGTTTATTGTTAAACCTCTTCATTTGTTTACGTATGCTTTCTCAGCTGAACAAATTGCGGAAGGAAAAAACAATTTGTGGTCTATTTAAATTAATATGTCAGTCCTTGTTTAAAACAACTGAATTAACCACAGAAATCTCAATAAGAATAACTACCTCATATCAGAGAATGGAACAAGAATATCAAGCAGGAAGTCATAACTATAAAACAGTGAAGTGTTAAAGTTAAACTGTCTTAGTGTGTTCACAAGATGACTACATTATCATATCAGAGTTAAGCGATCGGTTTTCTGTAAAATAGAAAATGTTATGTGTACTCGTAGCCTACTGGAAATGTTGAAGTTATAAAAATTCTTAAACTTGCTTATGATAGATAAATTAGTCCTGACTTTTTCTTCTTTAATGACATTATAATTTGTTATCCACAGACCCATATAAACTTTCCCGTGCTTGTATGAGTGTAGATTTCAACTTAGGCTCCAATATTCTCTATCGAATTAGTAGACCTACAATATTTCCTGCAGTTCCAATGAATTATTAGGTCGGGATGTGTGTGGTATCATCAATTTTGTGTTAAAACCGCGTAAATGTTTAAAATTATTTTTACAGTCATTGCGTTATACATGTGTGAAGTTAGTAACTGGTTTGTACCACAGATTCAGTCGTTCGTGTGATTCAAGATATCTGTAAATTTATAAAAGGTACTACATTTGTCTTTTCTTTCTAACCTTATTCAGCGCACAGCAATGTATCAGCGGGAGGGTTCGAAACGACACATCCTGGTGATATAGTAGACAAACTCAGGAATTCAGATTTACAACCACTTTCCTCTAGAAGTGTTAAGAAAGGAATTACGCTCTGGGAAGTAAATGAGATGTGTCGGCAGACATACATACTTCCAGTGACTAAGCCATCCCTCCTTCATCTTAGTAATGCAGAAGAACTAGGAACCGATTTGTGCAAAATGCATTTAAGTCCAAATTGTTGATTCTGGTATTCTGGTTTGTGACGTTCTGCAGTCTTACAGATGGTTACTAAGCTTTCGGAGGAAATTATCTACTTCATTTTCAGGAAAGGCTTCTAACTATACTTCGTAAGAAGACACAAATTCTCTGTGATCTCAGACTATTTATATTGGTACGAATTAGCTGTAAGTTTCTATTTTGGTAGAGTAACCCTTTTGGTATAAAGACGATGTGGCGGTGTCACTATTTTATCTCCTAAAGTGGAGTCTGCAGAGTCTGCGTGTGCCGTTCAGTTTTGTGTTGTCCTTTTGGCAAGAATCTGGCTTCAATTGCAGTGAGGATATTTTCATACTTAACTTACTTTTTGAAGAAAACTTATGAATTTTGTACTGCCACTACTATGTGCAAAGACAATGTTTTACAATTATTGATAGCACAAAGAAGGTTAATTTTCTTCATATTTTTAGAGTTACATAACGCTAGTAACATTATAACTATGTTTCTATCAAATTTGTTTTTGTCTTAATGTCAGTGGGCCAATGGAGAAGACGTTATGCAAATATGGAGGATAGTTGTGGATAGTTTATTCAAAAAACAACCGCGACATCCGATAAGATATGGTTCTCCTGTCTGATGGTTTGGCAGGGTTAACTTCTCAGCGTACAAGATCAACATATTACAAAATGTTACACAGAGAATTTGACTTTAGCGGTCTCTTGTGAATCCGGAAGTCTAGGTAGACGTAGTGCATTTTTGGCTTCCATGAACGTTGGGAGATTCCTTTAATGAGTGACTATTAGCTTCTCAAGAAAGATTCTTCTTCGTGAAATTGATTAGGTCTATATACGAAACATTACACTTAGATAAAGCGTCAAGATAGAGAGATTATATAATTTCGTAAACTCTGGAAACTTAATAGGTGTTACTTTGAACTGTTGTAAGCTCGTTCTATATGGAAAACTTTATAATTAACATATCATTTCTGCATCATTTTTTATCCCTGTTTTGTTATATAAACAAATAAATAAACCATTACCGTTGGAAATATTGAGTAAAATGTGTAAATAGATTTTTCCAATGGAAATGATATCCATAAAGATTTTCTGTTATTCCCAGACCGTAAAATCCATATTTACTTTATTCGTTCATGATGTTGGGCTTTTTATTGTACTCCACTGGTGTCACAGGCCACTAGTAGAGAGACCAGCTGTAGAAGAAGAAAATACGTACTTGTCTGTTTTTTCCACTGTAGTAACTTTGGTGCTGGTTCTGTCGACCAGACCCGAGTAAGTCCCTGACTGGAGCACAGGGGAATATTTCTCCCTGTCAGCGAGAACAGGGCCGGGAGGGCAGACCTGGCGAGATGAATCGCCTCCAACCCTTAGCTTCAGCGTCGAGGCTATCTGTCAGCTCTGTCGACCGGGGAAACACCAGGTTACACACATCCAGCCGAAACCACGAACCAGACCACTAAGTTGTCTGCCACTCAAGACACAGGCAAACATTTCGCTCGGCAGACATTTCCTAGAAGACCCTTAAATAGGTAAGGCATATGGAAATATCCAGGAATACAATTTCTGTACTAAGAACAGTGATCTCTGAAAAATTTTGTTTGAAAAGCGTAAGACCTATACGTAGATGTTTCGTGACTTTTTCAAGAAGAGTGCATAGAGTTTTTCAAACAGAGCGTGGTCCAAGTGTAAGTCCATGTGTCTGTCATATTTTTCGACGACCTATACATTCCGGAAATTTTTCCTACAAATCTGTAGCGTGTGTAGTATATAATGTCTGCAGAAATGCACTAGGAAATAATTCGAAGCATGGAACATTTCCTGATGACATTTTTACAATATTATATATATATATATATATATATATATATATATATATAATATTTTGTACTGCAGTGGCATCTGGACGTGATTAATAGTAATTTGTGTTGCTTTGATGGAAAATATTTGTTGCTAAGGCATATTACAGATCCGACAGCGGATCTAAATTCCCTGAAATTATTTTAATTAAGAGTGCAGATTCCACTTTTAGCAAAATATCTGTCCCCTCTTTGGTAAGCGGTCTTCAGATTGCAATATTCACTGTCCTGAACTAATCATGTCCGTGTGAGTGATACAATGATACTGTCACATGTGGCTATGAGACCTCTGTACTCTTAGTTACTAGATTTTGAAAGATTAAAGAGGATATATGAAGAGCTATGGCTTTTCGTGTGGGGGCAAACTTGCAATAAAAGTTGGCGTAGTTACTACAGCGAATAGACAGGTTTCGATTCCCGACAAGTGCAGATTATTCTCGTCATCACCGCGTCCATACCGGTTCTTGGGCCCACTCAACCTCCTGCCCAATGCGTAACAGAAGCTGTTTTTCCACAAGGTTAAAACGCCTGTGGTAGAGGTCGCGCAAGAAGTGCTGGCACTTGCGCAAAGGACTGATTTTGGTCGTATGAGTTGGACCCGTCCAAAGCACGCGCTAGAGGGGTGTCAGCTTCAGTTGATTTGTAGCTCTAGCTGTGTTTAGATCGGTGCGTCACCGCAGCTGACATATACCAATAAAATAATAAGTTCAAGAACAGAGTAATATCTAAGGCCTGGGTTTCCGTTTCGAATGTCGGCTAGAACCGTGTATTCTGATACAGACTATCCAAATGACTGGAGGTTGGTGATCTACCTCAGAATACGCCGTGGCCAGAACCATTCATATATCTTTGTTCGCCATCTAAAATTTTCCATTAATATATATACATATATATATATATAACAATAACATAAAAGGAGCCAAATTATGACCTAGCATTACTAAGTGTAATCTGAAAACATTCCTGGGCCACCGGCAGTGTCCAACAGGTACCTTCGTGTACTGGACCATTGTGCAAAGCGTCAGAATGCCAACTAGTTATTAGTTCTACCGGCCCACCTGCCATTTTCTAAATGTGGGCCTACATTTGCCTGGAAGCCAACAATCAGTTTCAGCGGACCTGACAAGTAACAACCTTTTCTATCTGCGATATAATTAATAGTCTTTCTGAGCCGAACCGACACCTCTGACAGCACGGGCAATGTACAGATTTAGTTTCAGAGTTGCTCCTGGGGAAACCTTAGAATCGTGTTCGTTTCTGTTATTGATTCTTCAAATGCAGCTGAGCGATGATTCTTCTATCAATGGTAAAATAAAATTGGAAAATAAATTTACATTCTTTTTTGTCTCCCCATACTTCGATCTACATTACAGATAAAACATCCGTTTCTGGAGCGCTCTGCTCTTAGTTTGTTTGTTTCTTAGTTACTTAGCTAGATAGTTTAATTTTCGTTTGTTAATAAGTTACATATTAAAATAATTTGTTTCTTACTTTGTTATTTCCTTACTAATTAGTTTGGTTAGAAAGTTAGTTGATAATTCAATTACAATTTGTAATCTGACAAAAGAAGTTTAGTAAAACAGCAGAAACCTTGAGGATACATACGACGTCGATGTATATGGTACTCTTTCAGTCCAGTAGCTAAGAATATTTGACAACAAAAAAACAGTAGTCTACTAAGGCTTTGAGTTTAAACGCATTAATCTTCCGGCTGTTGAAACTTGTCCATGTTCAGAAAATTTTGAGTGTACTCGGTATTCTGCCTGCATTATTCCAAGGTCACACGCCTTTCATATTTGCGGTGGCCAAATTGTCATCATTTAAGAGAGAAATATAATTCTTACAGGATTTGAAGAAAAAAAAGGCATTCTGAGTTGTAAAACAGTTTGGACCAACATTTTAGCGGGACATACTGCCTACGTCTTCAGGGCTTAGGCCTGAAGGTGGAAACACAAACCAACAATTTCGCACAGCATTAGATCAAACAAGAGCAAAATCATGAAATCCGGCTGAACAGTTTAACGTGGAAGAAGCTAATTTTCCAGTTAACTTATTCTTACCGTGGACTAAATCTCCACTGGGGCGGACGCAATGTAGAAAAGGACTTGGTGTTGATAAATATGGTGTTAATTAACCTTCTTCGCTCTCCACCTCTTTCTCTTTGCCATTCCTTCAAGATAGCTAATTTAAATGTATTTCTTTATAATATCCTTGCCGCGATATCAAACTAGCAACTATAATATTAGACTTTTTATGCCGCAGTAAATGTAAACAGTTGTCAGTCAATCATAAAATATTCGCTGTAAAAATAAGAAATAATGAGAGATCAATCTACGTTAACTATGAAATAAATTTCTCGATCATTATGGAGTTGGTCTAAGTATAATTTTTCCTCAATTCTTCAATTTTTCTGTCAGCTGAATGGCGTGGAAACGGCTAGTACAATTTTACTCTTTTCAATCTGTGATCCCGATTTCTTCTATTCTGCTGTCTAGTTTTTTATCGGCTGGAGAAATATGGATGTCTGCTTTGAGCTCACGGAACACAGGAGAGGAAGTCAGGATGATAAATTAGACGTCTCCCCATCGTTTATAATGATTGCTTTCTCTATGGATTCAATAAATAACCCTGCAATCGGCTTCCCGTTTCTAATGGACGGATGCGCCATAGCTCGTTCAGCTTTGAATAGCACGTCGTTTCATCGTTAATATATCATAAACCAGAATATTCAAACGTACTTAACGTTCCATTAAACTGTAAACTTGTAGTCACTTCATTTTTAAAGCATATGCAACACATCACAGAACCAATCCATTTTTATTCGAATTTGTGCCTGAAAAATTATGTTCGTCTTGAAGATTTCTGTTCCTGTTTTGCCCTGATGACGGTGGCAGTATGACATCTGAAACGTTGGTAAACATCGACCAGAGTGCACAGCACAACAACCCAGAAGACAGAAATCTTCATACTCACCGCTGTGAAAACCTCAAATCTTACATATGTTCGTCTTAATAAGCTCATGTGACTTGACAATATTGTCAGGAACCCGACGGTCTGTGTACAAGAAGGCCGGAAATCAGTGCAGGAGAAATGAGATTTCTCACTTCTTATTTTGTATGTATTCATGATGGTGAAAATTAGAACGTGAGGGCGGAATTTATAGAATAAGAAACGTGGAGCTAACGTGCCCCGTACATCGGTTCTGCAGTAGATAGCAGGGCATGTTAACTATTTTTCTTACAAGAGATTGGAAAAATAAAGATTACGCTCTCAGAACCTACTGCATAATGCAAAACTTTGAAGCGAAGAATGTGAAAAGGTGTCACCACTCTTTCATTGCATCCGCCCTAAATTGTCAGACTAGAATTTTAAGAGCATTGATATTATAATTGAAAAGTAGTACCTACACGCCCATTCACGCTATCTCAGAAAGCAGATGTATATCACAGGGCGTGGACCTCTCCTCCCAATCATGATTCCTTTGTTGTTAGTTGATCCACCTAGCAACTAAGAGACGTTGATGTGCATGAATCATATGAAAAACCATCCATTGGGCCACTGGCTCCACTCCGTGAAGCGGAACACAACTACGTGGCTGTATCTTCCGATAGTGTTTTTTTTTTTCCTTTTTGCTTTAGTTAATCCACTTGACCAAATTTGTGTCGGGTACATATGTTTTATAAAGGTCTACAAGACGTTTCGGGATATGAATGTTTTTGAATTTAAGAATATGCAAGATCAATTTTGAGCCTTGCGACTAATATCTAAACTGTAAACAATAAAACTATGTCTCAGTTCACTGATAACCGGAGTACAGCCCATTCAGAAACGTCGGCTGTGGCAGATAATGTGAGATTAGGGAAATTTTATCTCCAAGTTTCTCGATGTTTTCGTAAAAGCATTATGTGCATTATTATTATCAAAAACCGCTACCGATTCAGCTAAACAAAATGTTATAATTATGTCGATACTGAGATGGAATGTTACCTCTACCCACGGCATTTGTCCGGGATGATGGTAAGAACATTTACATGATATTACGTTGTGGCCACCTGATTTGTCAGGGAAGGGGTTACACACATTGTGTTACTCTGGCCAGCGAGGTATTGCCAACAGACACGAGAACCAGCAATTGAAGTAACGAACAGTGTAAATATTGTATTTTGTGGGAGGCTATTAGGGTCACCGCTGGGCTTCTAATCCTGGGGTCCCGGGTTCGATTCCCGGTGGTGCCCGGATTTATAACTTGTGTTGGGCAAGGCCGTGGTCCAGGTATCACGGAGATTTCCTCCGGGGCTTCCCCGGTTTCTCCGTGACATCCCAGCAATTACTCCATTTTCATCATCATTTACATACAGAAGAAGGCAACGGCAAACCACTTCTGGAACACTTGCCTAGGAAACAAATGAACAGTTCCCTATCAGAGGGAACTTGTTCATAATGTCACCAGGGGTCGGCTCCGACCCAATGGTACGAAGAAACAAAATTAGGGCCACACTGTGTGGACGTTTGATGAAAAAGAGATACGATTTTTTTGTAATATACGAATTGTTTTGGTTTACAAAGTAGCAATTACACGTAAACTTGCAAAATCACTCAGCATCTGAGCAAGGCTCCATCCTAGGTAAGATGTCGAAATGAAAAGTAAATTTGTGTTCTTGAACCTGGAATTATGGATTTTTCAGGAAGTATTGATTCTGGTCATCTCAATCTGAACCAATCTGGATGTAGGATAAAAATATAATTGCAAGTTTTTAAATGAGTCATGCAATTTACAGCATTTATTGAAACTTAACTGTCTACAAACCAATTATGGGTTCCACTTCTTTTGGTCAAATTGGAAATTAAGTGTTATATTATTTTCTTCCATTTTAGATTATTTTTGAGTAAAATATTATTCTTATTTTTTAAGGTAAAAAAATTGTTTTTTTCATCCCAGATCTTCCGAAAATTTACTTCTGAACTTGAAAACGTTAACACATTCTAAAGCTAAGCGTTTACTTCGGCAACAAACGTTTCAAATAATAAAAGAGTGTTAGGTACGGGGAGCACAATGCCATTTATCCTATTTCACATATTTAGAAAGGGAGTTACGTGTTCTTATTGCACATGTTTAACAAAAAGAACTTCACAAATATTTTTTGCTTTGAGAAGGATGTTTCTTTATGTGTAAGTAAGCTTGCCACGGAAGCACAGTTTGAAATTACTTTTATTATGCTGTAGTTACATATTAAAGTTCGGGAGCTGGGTAGAAATTATACATCTTATTAAACGATAACACATCCTACCTTTTGTTAAAAAAGAATCCTTTACCAGCCTACAATTCACTGCCGTCCATATTAAGTAAGCTGTATCATGCAGAGATAAATTACATAAAAAAAGTAGTCTGTCTTCTTGTTAAGTAAAAGTAATCACTTATCTAATTATAAACACTTGTCGATTTCACCTGCGTTAGATTAAGGCTGATATTTATTTGTTAGATTGTATTGCTTCCAGCAGGCCTACGCTTTCTCCTGAATATTCGTAGTAAGAAAACAATTATAAGATGGCCTAGTTTCAATGTATATAAATTTTAATGCATGACCTGCGGCTATACTGATGAAGGAAAAATTCCAACGTTCATCGGTACTTTCTTTCTCTTAGAGTCTATTAAATAAAAACTAAATTTAGTACGAACTCTACTCAATTTTCAATCCAATTAACATGGAGAAAGTCAGATTTATGCCTAGTCATCTGACTTCAATTCAGAGGGTTCTTGGAACAAAACCTACAATCTGTTACCTGGCTGAATTGTTTCATAGTGTTCCCTATTTCCTTAAAAACAGACAGGTATAAAAAGTTTGTCATTATTTTTATCAAGTTGTTTCTTAGATTAACGTCTCTTGATATTTCAAACAGTAGTGAAATGAACCATGTTTGGTTTTCCGCCTTGTACTTTGCCTATTATAAAACTCTCACATATAAGGTACTTCATTTGTTAAAACGTGACTTGGGAGTGCAGCGAGATAAGATTTGCATGATGGCGCCACGAGTACTGCTCCTTGTAAAAGGGGAAATAAAAATATATCTTCTTAAGCTATATAAAACTTCACGTGTTGGACGTGTGAAGGGTTGCGTTCTGTCACCCCTAAGAAGATGAAAAATACAGTAAAGCACGTGGCAGTTTATTCGCGTGTAAGAGGGAACCCCCACAAACAGCATTCAATCTGCCAGCAAGGCGACGGAAGTGCCATGTTTTCAGACTGCAATATCAAAATGGAATTAAGTGCAACTACAGACCTGATTTTAATGCAAAACAAGATTTTAAAGCGCGTTTTATCATACTTCTGTGAATTGTGCTTGTGAGATTGTAAATTAAAAATTCCTTACAATGACTACAAAAATCACTGCCTACTAAAAGTTTTGATATGGACACAAATTTAATTCTACGGTCTTCATTTTATTAGGCCTATGTCCACAATAGGCACTTTAGTAGGCAAGGGGCGTTAGAACATTAGGATTGGCATTATCAAAACTGTAATGTGTAAGCACACACATTTGTTGGAATAAGATGATAGCAATATTAATGGTTTCTCCTTGTGACAGCAACAACTAGCATATATATATATATATATATATATATATATATATATATATATATATATATCGGTATTCAAAAACTACTTTTTCGGGAAATGTTGTCTAAATTTAAATAAATATTACATTTTTAAGTGAGTAAGTTCAAATTTGTAAACAAATACAGTTTGTTTGTTTGTTTGTTATACACATTTCATATCGAATTGGGTAGTTGGGACTGGATACCCCAGCAAAAGACTTTTATTTTTGTATCAAGCGCCCACAACCTGTGGCCCTAATAGCCTCCGACAAAATACAACATTTACATTGTTTCTTCCTGCAGTTGTTGGTTCTCGTGTCTGTCGGCAATGTTGCCCCTGCCCCGCGAGTCTTATGTCACTTCCTATCGCTCAGAACCTTCCGTCTACCGGAAACACTTGATGAGAGGTTCTGAAATCAATTCTGTGCCAGTTTCTTGTCCTGCTTACTTTATTTTTGCAACAAAATGTACAGACATACCTCGGAGATATTGCTGATTCTGTTCCAGACCACCGCAATAAAGAGAGGCACACAAAGTTTTTGGTTTCCCAGTGCATATAAAAGTTATGTTTACACTATACTGTAGTCTATTAGGTGTGCAATAGCATTATATTTAAAAACAATGCGAGAATTACCAAAATGTGACACACGGAGACACGAAGTGAGCACATGCTGTTGGAAAAATGGCGCCGATAGACTTGCTCGACGCAGGGTTGTACAAACCTTCAATTTGTAAAAAAAACGCAATATCTACGAAGCGCAATAAAACGAGGCATGCTTGTATCTCATGTTTGCGAAATATTAAACAATAAAGAAAAAAATGAAACCAAAATGCCGAGTGTAATGCCCAATCTGGAAACGAAATTTAAAATAATTCCTGATTGTGAACGTGGCAAACGAGGAGTCAGCAACGGATAAGAACGTTAAATACCGTCTATAAACAGTAAGAGTAATTGCACATGGTAAACCAAACTATAAATATGTTGTAAATGTAGCAGTGACTGTCACAATTTAATGGCGGAATCAGAGAATAATTTTTTCCGAAAATGGAAAAAATTATTATGGATCTGAATAGTTAATGGGCAAGCTAATGAGAATAGTGTGAATTCCACTTTGAAATGAGAAAATGTAAAGAAATTTTTCAACAATTGGAAGGTTCAAGTTTGGCTCCCCCGAAAGAGAATATTTCTACACAATAAGAGAATATTGTTTGGTTGATGATAATTTGCTTTTAAGGGATTTTGGACTCGATGACATATTTATAAATGTGTGCGTTGTTATGAATGTTGACAAGGTAAAGTGCTGCAAAGGGACTGTGGGTATTCCTGTCTTCTATTTATGTCTCTGTCGGTTGATTACCATTTGCTGTTATTGGATTTTGTAATTTATGGAATAAAATTTGTGGTTGCGTATTTACTACTTTTGATGTTATCATTACAGAATGCGATTATACTGTTCCAAATCCGCCATTTCCTTATACATCGCACTTCTGAGTGACAAATTAACAACAGATATCGAGTGCCCATTGCAACTGAAGGTAAAATATAGGACAGAAGAGCAGCCTAACGTTTAATAATATTTATTAATCTAAAATTATTTCAAAATTTAAATTTAAATTCTACTTGATGTAGCCCACACGTTATGATACCTAACTGCAGAGAAGCATTTCAAATGAACTGAATTTCCAATATCGATACAATTTAAACGCTAGAACACGAAACGTTGCTGGCCAGAGTAAAACAATTTATGTAACTCGTTTCTCTAGCAGGACTTGTCACCTCTTTAGTAACGAATTTGACGCACAACGTAATATATTAAAAAAATTCGTACTTTGTATCTTTTTCAATCTAATATCAATTGGATCTGTAAAGACAGGGAATAAAATTTTATGTAGGATTTGAGGTTTTCACGGCGGTGAGTCTGAAGATGGCCGTCTTCTGGGTTGTAGAGCCGTGTAGTATGCTAGAAGTTTGCCGACGTTTCAGAGGTCCTTGCTTCCTCCATCATGAACTCATCGCCATGATAATGGAGGCAGCAGGGACCTCTGAAACGTCGGTAAACTTCTAGCATACTACACGGCTCAATAACCCAAAAGACGGCAATCTTCAGATAAAATTTTAAGTCGTATAAAGAGTCTGATAAAATATCTTTTATGGAATTAACAAAGATGGTTATCTTAGGGTTTCAGCGCTGTGTACCCTGGTAAAATTTTAAACTCTTTTCAGAGTTTCACCGCGATGAATCATCGTCCTGATGATGGTGACAGTAAGGAACTCCGAAACGTTGGTGGACTTCTACCAGACTACACGGCGTTACAAAGCAGTATGAAGCCATTTTTGAGTTCATCTCTGTCAGAATCTCTAATCCTAATTTTCTAGGACTGATTAGTTTCGGAAATGTGACTAGACGATAAAAGTTGCAGTTGCTTTATAAACTACTTCAATGTTTTATACACTGGTAGGACTTCAATAAATGGAATATCGACTCGTCCGTTATTTGTCCAAATATTTTCCACACGGCTATTTCAGACAGTTATTGCTGGCCGTTTTCGGGTTTTGCAGCCTGGAATAAAAATGTGAAATGCAGAGATACAGTGACCACAGCATGCTCAATTTCTCCACCTAAGCGTTTCTAGCATGCAAGTCATGGAACTGGCGAAAGCATAGACATTCATAACATGGTTCGGCCATCCTAGTGGAAGATGTATTGTAGTGATATCTTCCTAATTTGTATGCATGTTGAATGCCAGGCGCAGTTACGTAATTTATAAAGAACCTTGAATTTTTAAATTACTCTAACACACAAAGCAAAATATTGAAAGTTTTTGACTTGGATGGTCGTATTACATGAAATAACTAGCAGGAGTACTTATGCGTGTTTTTTTTGTATTATCAACCTTTGTAATCCGTGTATGACAAAACAATATAAAACTACTTCCCAAATACTACTCATTATTAATGTAGCCTCCTATTATTCTGGCGTAAACGTTCTTTTTTTAATTTTTACAGCTTCGCAGCATTTCATGTGTTTAGACATGTATAAATATCTGATTTATCAATCAGATGTTAGTATTTGGCAATTTCGTCACATTGAGCATCTGTGCACAACATTAAAAATTATATTTTATATTATATATTATAAATACAAATAATTCTAGTCGCATGATATGAAAATAATCGTACGAAAATGAAGGAAGTAAGTCCATATATTTCTTTAGTACTGGTTCAGGCTTCTTTATTAGGCGCGTTTGTAACATCCCTGGTTCCCTATTACGAAGTTTGTTTTGTCCGTCTGTAAGAATAAGATCTCCAGAATGGATCAACGGTTTCTCATGAAAATGGTACGTAGGTTATGCCGTTAGAGATTCGTTGAAATTTGTGCTTTTTTTAATTTCCTACACTCTGTAATGCCAGCATGACGGATGATCAAACTCATGAGGTGGTAATTACTCCTCCGCGAGACGCCATTACTCATTATCTTCTGTGGCAACTTTACCAAGCTCTGCCAGTATTTCATCTGACAGAAGTCAAAGTCAGGCAAAGGCCCCATAAACATAATACAGTGCGCGCATTTGCGACATTGTTTTGGTAAAGTACAAATTTTTATAAAATTATTTAACGTAATAGTCGTCGAATCTGTTTTACATGCTGATCGACTGTTAGCTTATCAAGAATCAGTCCTGGGGTCTCGGGTTCGATTCCCGGCGGTGCCCGAATTTATAACTTGTGTTGGGCAAGGCCGTGGTCTAGGCAACACGGAGTTTTCCTCCGTGGCATCCCAACAATTACTCCATTCACACACAGAAGAAGGCAATGGCAAACCACTTCTGGATCATCTACCAAGAACGTATATGAACAGGTCCCAGTCCGAGAAAAGGATGGAAGGATCCTGTTCATATGGACCTGTCGTCAGACAGAACACTAAATAAATAAACTGAACACGCCGGTCGCAATACGCGCGGTTTCCAATGGTCTTCGTTCCTCGGATGTTAAATCTTCCGTTAGAAATTATGACAGAATGCTTTCATACTTCAGAAATCATCGCATAACCTGGCCATAAGTTTGCGTTCTGTCTTCTTTCCGTTCCTGTTTGGTATATTCTTCGGACACTGTAGTTATTAATTATACGGAGTTTATTTATTATAAAGCAAAACATTATGTCGGTGTTGGTGATCGGTTAGCAACCCTCCTATAGGCACAGCATAACTGTTTGTATTAGATTTGTTGAACGTCATAAGTAGATATTTAATTGGTTTCAGTTTGACGAAGCAGCTCTTACATGAAGTTTTGGAAACGTTATTAAGGAAATAACTCTTGCCAATTTGTAATTTAGTTTAGAAGGCAGACACGCACATATTCATTCCTACACACATCGCCAATTATAAAGAAGGTTTGTTTGACGAATGGCCGTTTTAAAAATTAAATTAACACATAAATTGCCTTGTGTTTCTGTCGGTCGTCAAAATTACTTTTTAAAAAACAAAAATCCAAGTGGATTTATTAAGCTTTTATTAGAACATAAATTCAAGTAATAAATATCATGCGATGATTTAGTTTCAAGGTTCTGCATTAAGACAATAGTTTTTTGAAACCACTCGAAGATAAGTCAAAGTTCTCAGTCTTAGTTAAGCTAGATTAAATTACCATGCTAATGTTTTATTACCTGTGCTGACGGGTAGTTCCACCAGTTTTCTGTTTTTGTTACCAACATTTGATGTTATTACTAAGATTATAGTTACAAAATTACTTGTAAATAAAAGTCATTATGTTTCAAGTAAACTATATTTTGAGACTCAAACGTTACGTTAATTTAAAATGAAGCATTTTAAGAGACACCTTTGGAATCGCTGACATACGCGGATCATAAAACTAACAGAACCCCCAGGGTGAGCATTCTAGCTCGTGCAGGGATATGAAATCATGTCTCCCAAGAACAAGGGAAAGCAGCAGTTACTTGCTAGCACATTTATGTTCGCCAGAACGGTAGCTGAAACTAATAATTCAATTCAGTATTTCTTGCGGTGACGTTAGCAGGAAGTATTTAACATTTCAAACGAAGAAAAAGTGTTAGGCTGATTTTATCGTATATTTTACGTTCGTGAAACTTTCACAAATGAGTGCTTCTCTTTATGTTTTTTAATCGACATACACTACTTTGCTGACGAAGCTGAACGTTGGGTGGTCTTCACGTTCTGACAAAATTAAACAAAAAAATTGCCTGCAAAACAAGTCTTTTCTCATGTCATGGAATTCAGCTGTGTTTCCAAATGTGTTGTGTGTTCATATCTGTTTCCTTATAAAGACCCGAAAACGTTTAGAAACATCAGATCTCATCCTTAACTCTTTGCGACAAGCTGTAGAAATTCTGTTTCACAGAACAATCGAATTACTTGGAAATCAGATTTGGAAACGGAGATAAGGGAATAGACTGAATGACTCAACGAAAGAGGAAGCCGATGAAAGACGATAGAATTTCAATTTCACGGACCGATCTAGTGCAGCAAACCAATTACGGGTATTTAGACGAAATCCCGCCTCACAGTTTGAGACAAGTCCCATGGCGTTTATTTCACGATGACAGTAATTATAACTCGTAATAAATGTTGTTGAAACAACTGTCTGTTTTGTTCTTAGCTTTATCTAATTTCTGCAGTGGCTTAACTTTTATGCTGTGTTTGAAAAGTCGGTCATTTGGTTGAGGAGTTGACAGTCTTATGATATCTAACATTTATAAAAATTAGATTGCTTCAGTATGAAAGTTAGATTCGCATACCAAATAACACGTGTGTTAAATATAGTCTACGTTGCATTTTTTTGTTATAATTTTAATAAAATCAATTAGGTTTTATTAATGTTCATTACTTTGAATTGACATATTCATAGTTGTAATTCCTGTCTCTTCCAATATATTTTAAAGGAAAAACTGAGCAAGTACAAGTGTGAAACAATCAAAGAATGTATACTTTTGTAACCTTGCGCCGATCTTGAAGGATTCTGCATTCCTGCTATTGGATATAACCAACGATATCTCTTTCATAAGCCAAAATTGTGATGAGTTTAAGGGCTTCTGACCCAGGGATCGAGACTATTAACTTTTTCTAAGTGATAAAACGGAGTAAGAAGCCCCTCCCCTATTGAAACCTAATGGTAGAAACAGATCCAGTGTCTGAAACATCGTGTTAAAAGAATTAGGACTTCTACAGACAATGCCTAAAGCATCAGTATATCAGATAATAGTTGATACATTACCATTTCTCCAAATAAAACATTTTTGGTTAGCATCTTTAGATAGAGAACAGGGATAAATTAAACTTATTTTAATTAATTGTGACAACTATTACTAAGTATTTAGTAGCATGTATGTTTGTAACTAACCCAGTGGCCTCTGGACGAAGAACGTTCATTCCTGTTCAATTTATTACAAGAAAATGAGTCATTAAGATAAAAACAACAGTGACATGACGTAATTTATGTTATCTTTATTAATTCAATAATAATATCTGTACCAACTTAATTCCGGGAAAATTAGAAAACTCGGTTGTTTGACTGATGGTTGATCGACCAATTGTATGGTTAAATGTCAGCTCATCTGCAACTACTGTTTGCGAATATGAACACGTCATCACTAAGGTTTTGGGCATACCACCATCGAGGAAACAAAAATGCAATAGTGGTATAACTCAATTTATGCCCCCCTCGCCAAGTTAATACTTTTAAAATCAGACTAATTTAATTTATTGGAGGGTCTAAAGTCGACTGAACTGAAGTTGTATTTCGTACAAGCGAACACGAATCCACATGCGCTTTTAATGTTTACTTTAAAATTTACCTTTTCATGCTCGTGTAGGTAATTTTACAGCCACGTTTTTAGAGAAAATCCTGGCGTATTTAGAAGTTAGACTGCTTTAAAGGAATTCTTAGTGTCATCATGCCCTCTCTATGTGACCTCCCTGATAACATGCGAATCATATTAATTCCTATGGTTGCATACTTAATTGGAAAGTTTTTACAAATTTTACAACTTTGTCAGAAGCACATAATTTATATACGTACTACATATTTATTTAAAATTAATTATTTGATATAATAACTGTTAAATACCAAGTGACTTTATTTTAGTTGAAAATGTAAGCATTAATTTACGGTTGACTAAATGAATAAGTAAAATTGCAGGTCTATATAAAACTTTGTATTCACAGTGGTATTTCTTAATTTGAATTTTTATAGTAAAGTGTGAAATATGCGAGTTAGCATTGTATCAGAATTAATGCTGAGAAGTGCAACCTCGGGAACGCCACGTACCTCACGTGTATTTTGCGTTCTTTAAACGGTAGTAATCAAATTGCTTTCATTTTAGAATAATAATTATTTAGAATTATAAATCTGATGCTTACATTTTTCAATCTCGTAAGCGTGCGCGTTTTAAAAGAGGCTTAAATGAAATGGATATGGTGGCGTAATTAAGTTTGTTATGTACTAATTATTACCTATGTACTCTCCTCTTCTTTTGCATACATCCTTTAAGTAAATGTATTTATTTAAAAGTAACAATACATCCGAAATTTCTTTAGACAGATTTCACATTGAAAAAACTAGCAGCAAGCAACAGACAACAATGTTCGATAAGCAATGTCATATCGCTTGTATGCAAAAAATAAATCAATTAAATCGCTAAGTTGGATTTGAGGCTCTCATAGCGATGAGGGCGAAGTCAGCGCTCGTCTAAATTGTAAATCTGTGTAGTCTGGTAGAAGTTTACCATCGTTTCAGAGGTACTTCCGGCCTCCGTCAAAAGGGCTAGTTTTTAAAAATGTCGAATTAATTAGTCGTTGCATACAACAAATTCTATAATTTCTGGGACTTAAAATGTCGTTGCACTTCAACAGTCTTACATTCTATGTACTGCGATGCGTTGCACACAAGACGATTTATGGCATAATACACTAAAAATCTTTCCAGGAATTAAAACGAGAAGCCGAGAATAGGAAAAACTGGAGAGCTCTGTTTGGGCAGAGCAATGGACCTGTCGTAAGACAAAACACTGAATAATAATAACACTAAAAATAACTCTCTACCCACTTTCCACAGTGATAAGCGATATGGCAGAAAAGTTCCCTTCGACAAATATCGCCTGTCACCTAGAGATAAGTGTACTTCATAATGTAATGCATATAATTTCTAGGTATATGCAACATGCATCGTCTATCGCATTTTGTCTGTTAATTGTTGCTAGTTGCTTCGGTGTGAACACTGCTTTGTGGAACACTGACATAATGCATTTTCTGTAGGAATACGACCTGACTACAATGAATAATACCAAGAAAAACAAAAGGTGACACACATCGCATAAGAAATCTAAATATACCTGACTCACGACACGTCCGGCAATACACGAGCAACTTCCAGTCCGACACAAAACATGTCTTAATTGATTTTTTATATAATTTTACCCTGCTGCCTGCCAACACCGACTCTTCACGTTCCAGTGATTTTGAAACATTCCTGTATGTCCAAGTCTAATGTTCTTTCTTTCTCTGTCACTCGCCTACTGTTACGCTGTTTACAGAGAGACTGATCAAGCATGAAATACCTGTCTCAGTAGCAATGGCCTTTGTCCAATCATGCAATCAATGCGACAACCAAAATGCCAATATAAATGACAGCGACTGGCCAGAATTGGAACTGATTTTCTTTCACCTGGGTCAGATGTTTCTAATTTAAATTTTTCTTTGCGTTTCGCTGAACCTCGGAGGCCTGTATGTGAATACAAGCGTCGCCAATTAACCGGCTTTAAGGAATTTGTATAATCTTCTAACAACGCTTTAATACACTTTAACAAAATTATTTTACTTCGAAAAGTTTGAATCAGGGGCTCAAAGAGAATATGTCCTGACCGCACAATAATTTTATTGTCAAGTAATGACCAGTATTGAATTACCGGTGTTTTGATACATTGTCCATAATAGGAATTAAAAAATTATGTTCCTAATGTGTAGTTTGAACGACTGACATCTAGAGGTAAGCACAGTAATATTAAATTATGTTTCAGCTGTAGAAAAATCCTGGTTAATTTTATTCATTTATTTGAGTTATGAGCATGATTACAAGTTGGCATAGCAAGATGCGTTGAGAACTGCCTCAAGTTGAAGTAATAGCTTACCTTAACATAATTACGATGCAAATGAGATATCTGACCATCTTTGCTTGTACTTGGTAAAAATGATATGTATCACTGTCTTCCTAACGAGAAGAATGTGACTAAACTCATACAGTTGTGATTGCATAAAAGGGAAATTACGTAAATATAATTATATTTCCGGACGAGAGAAGTAAATAACATAATAATTTTGTGGAAACAATTTTCACGCTTTCTGTATTTAATTTTATTATAAGTGTGATAAAATTAGTAGGAACAATAATCTAAAGATAAATTAGCTTCAATGAACCTTCAAAAGTCCATGACACGTTGAAATAAAACTTAAAACATGTTGGAGCTACTTCCATGCTTCATAAAACGTTACTGAACTGTCTGCCTTAGTAAGTAATCACTGTGTTTGTGCATAATCTAAATAACATAAATATTTACATTATGAAGAAACATAGCGTAATATGCAAATTCCATATCTACTTAGAGTTCTGTTGTACGTGTTACGCTACAAAATTAGTTTTCTGGATTGTCCAGAGTAGGCCTATAATAATTTAACTTTCATTTTCATATAATAACAGTTTAATAATTCATGCCACTTGCAAGGTATCATAGGTGTGTTGTCTAAGAAAATATAAATTTACTTTAAAATTCGATTTTGTTCACTCTTATAAATTTAATGTCTCAGACACTTTCTAAAATGTACTCGAAGTCAGAATAAGTGTCAGTACAAACATGTGCAATTCGTCTGTTCAAAACCCTGATGTTAATCATCTCTCACTAATTGTTAGTAATTAAAAGGCCTCCTTAGTTGCGTGTCCATTTCATGACTTGCAAATCTACATTCTTCTTATCTGAAGTTGTGGGTGGACAGAAGTGCAGTAAAGGAAAATTTCCAGTTCATAGCTCACGTGCTTTACGATCTTGATTGACTATAAGCCTAACTTATTATATTTTTTGTCATTTTCGTAATAAATTACTTAGTCTCAAACGAAAAATACTATGAATTAAAATTTCGAATTTTTATACTGCGACAAGTAGAAAACTTTGAACAGTATTTTATTTCTTTTTTAATATTAATATGACTGTTATTTAGTGTTTTTGTACATTACCATCTGTATTTTTAGGCACTTTTCGTTTGTAAAATAATTTACGTCCCTATTTCAGGTCTTCCAGTATTCCATATAGTAGCCCTTGTAGACCTTATTACAGAAAACTGTCGCCGGAAATAAAGGCCGTGTTAGTTACATACAGTATGTTATTCAACTGTAAATTATTCAACCCCATTATCATGACTCATGTTGAAGGGGCCGTAAAGGACAATTACTCTCTGAAACGAGACTATGATTTCGTGCTTTGTTTCACAATTCTTTCCCACAATTGCATGTACTGTAAGGCACATATCAGGTACTCCTACATGTCATTTTCTTAATGAGTCTTGATAAGGGATGTTATAGGTCATTATAGGCGGTTTAGTTATGCGTTACTTTACAATGGCAGTTAACATGCAACAGATCGAGATAGATTTTGTAATGACACAAAGAACACTTGTTCGGTTCCAAACTAACCATATAGTTACAGGGCAGGACAGAACGTAAATTTAGAATCGTGGAAGTTTCTGTATAAGGCACTCTGCGTGACACAAGGTCCCTAAACTGAAGTTGCATCACGTCTTGTCGATTGGTAGATTCTGTACTTTAACAGAAGAACATAAAGATACGTGGTAAATCTTTTTTTGGTTTGAAAAGAAAAAAACTGCAATTAAAGTGACGGTCACGACTTTGCATCAGAACGTCATGGTGTAGTATTTGGCACTACTGCTTTGTATTCGGGAGGTCTCGAGCGCAAATGTTGTCCTTGAGTTCGGACATACCTTTTCCTATCTTTTCCGCAATTCTGTCATATAAATATACTGACGTACCCAAGGTACATGTGACCTCCAACTTTTGCATTCTTTACCGTTCATAATCTTCGGCCAATGCAGTATATATACTGTACGAACTATGCTGGACATTGTCCATTTTTTGAGGCATATTTGACGACGTTTCGGGAATGGACTGTAAGTCCCACTTCAAGTTCTTGATTGTCATTCTAATACTCCCACTACAGGAAAACTATAATTCGTTCTGAACCAAATTCATGTGACTTTTCTTAAGACAAAATCATATAATATATCGACCGTATTCGCTTATGGATTTTTAGATTGACAACTGAGTCTTGATTTCTGCAACGACACTTTGTCATTTTCACAGGTTACGTAGCGCCGGACGATGTAATGATGATGTGTGAAATGTGAAATGTGAATTGGAAATGATATGGAAGGAAACCGACGTAACTTGTCTTACAATACTTTACAAGTATTTGCTTGGAATATCAGAGTAAAATCACGAGAACCTCCGTCATAATAGCGGTCTCTGGATTGAGATTTTAAATATGGACCATTCTAGCTGCCTGCTAAGGTTCAAAACGTTCAGTCGAGTTTTTGTTATGAATATTGCTAGTTAATAACTTCTGAACACGAAAGTAAGTCTAAATATATAATTTATACATATTCACGAATTGGTATAAAGGAAGCTGCTTTATGGATTGTTGCGCCATGTAGTTTAGTAGAAGTTTATCAACGTTTCAGAGGTGATGAGTTGCCCTGATGATGGTGGCAGCAAGTACTTCTTAAACGTCGTCAAACTTATACCAAATTACACGGGGTATCAACCAAGAGCACAGCTATCTGCATACTAGTCGCCGGAAAACCAAAAATCTCACCTGGCATACTGAATTGTGAGACAAGGATCTTTACGCAGACATCCATAACGTGTCTGACAATTTAAAGACGTGAGGATTCCATAACTTTTATTAATTCAGACAGTGCATTTTGTCTCGCGGCGGCAAACGTCTTTACCAGAAGAGAGGTCCGCTGCATATTGTAATAACAAGCGACGTATACGATTGGGATATCCCGAGTAGACGATTATATGCCTAAAGGCTGGGAGCCAAGCAGTTAAAGTTTGGCCAGAGAAGGGACAACAATTTTTGTGCTTATAATATACATGGCCAAACAATATTTTAAATTATAAGAACTAGTTCGTGTTAACGAAGTCCAAATAACCACACCTCATGTTTCGTATTTCATTAAAATTAATTAAATTAATGAACATCGGCGAGATTTTAGGTGTCTGCCCTTCTACTTGTTTCATTTCTAAAACTTTCTTAATGTTTTCTGTAAAATTTAATATTGAGATTAACACTGAACGTTTTGAGGTGGATTAAATTCTGAAACGTACTTGCCAAATATAAATCCATTTTCTGTCAAACTCAAATTTCTCTCAGTCACGAATCCTACATTCAACAGTCTACATTTCTAATTAGGTAGAATGTTATTTGTTTTTTGTGCTAAACATAAGCAAAGGTAGTTTTATCTTGTCTGAAAAGAAAGTATTTGTTCCACTGCGTAGTGCTCATCCTGCTATGTGGTAAACTGTTTAGCAGATATTTAAAAAGAAATATACGTTCGTATAAACTCATACCACATTGCTCGTTCGTGTATGAAAGGAAAGGAATTTATGTTTCAGTTTTTTGCGGATTACAGCATATATACAATTGTGTGGCATACTGTCTTTGCCAAATAGCATGTGCTTCGTGACTTTGGAACACGGGTCACATAATAAGTAGTTATCTGAGCTGCTGTTGTTTTCCTGTTCAGCTACGTAGCAAAAGCCAAATGCTTCTTACTTACTCTCTTCCGTCTCGGGCGATTCATATCTCATTGTCCCTACGCTTATACTACACTGCATGCTTTGGTATGAGGTCGTCTTTCTTTCTTAGAAGCTGCTGTGCGCATTATTTCTTCGATATGCATGGTGTTGTGGTTAGAATAAATATCTTAAGTTCTTTATGAATATCTTCATTGTTGCTAATTGCAACAAGCGTTTCAGTTCTGTTATGAGTCGAATTTTAACTGTTATATACGATGACTGAAGAGACCATTTCTTTGTACGTTTTAATAAATTTTACTTTATTCCCTGATTTATGTGATTTACAGCCACACACAAACGTATCTTGACCTGAAAGAAAAAATTTATACTCTTGATATTACAGATTACAGTCTGTATTTTACATAAGAAAACTTGATACCTGTTCAGTCGTGTTATTAATAATCATCCTTCATCCACGTTGGTTTAGCACCGAAAATATTTTGTCTGTTTTGGTCTTTGCTCCAGATATTTTCAAATTATATTTCCATATAATAATATGTATTTCACGACTTTGATCCAAGCTCTTCTCAAGGCAAAAATTGTCCAATTTCAAGTAGGATACTTGTATCATCCATTACAGTTTTTTCCATAGTGTCTAAGAATGCTCATGTAGTAACGAATAAAAAAATTCCTATTTTGTTTCTTAAGATAATGCTAAAAATGAGCGTTGTAGTCGTATGTTTGCTAATTATTTCCTCGAGTTGGCAGTTAGTAACTATTACAATGATTATTTTGTATTTCTTAAGCAGTTATTTCGTATTTACGATTACGATTATTCAATTCAATTCTTTATTACCTCAAATATAATTGTTTCGCTAATCATTTCGGATTTCATTACCGCCTTCGACAATTTAAAAGGTCTTTTGTGAAGCTACGCGTTTCCTCGCTACATATTTTCCACCCTTGTATAAGTTGTCCTTGGAGGACCCACTTCTTCGTTTTCAAATTTTTAAAATAACATTTTCGACCCTACTTTGAGGCAAAGTCACAAATTTGAATTTATATTTTCATATAATACTGGAAAGTAATGTGTTATAGTTCAGTGGTAATGGGTTAAATTTCGTGGCAATAGAATGAAATATTCCATTTGCTGCTGTTATCCCATGATACATACAAATTACTAGGCTCTAAAAATTGCTGCTTAAAACAACGCTTCCGTCACGCTACTACGAAATATAGACAGGCAGACAATTCATCAAATGGAAATGAAAGGGCAATTTTTTCGAGCGAACTAAAGACCAATTTACCAAGACGGAGAATCCTCGAAACTTTAATATTTAAAAACAATTCTCTTCAATTTCGTATGAAGGAGACTCATCTGAAAACCTTCAAATTTCTCCTGTGTATACCACTTGCCCATTTTTTTGGAATTGAAAAGTAGACCAATCACCAAGCATTGAAATATTGAGGATGTACTACAAAATTATATGAAAGTTACACATTTTCCTTTTGGCTGATACCGTAACACCGAAATGACAGGTAAGAATAATAGCACTGATATTCTCCTTTCTCACAAAGTAAACCTGTATGCAATCAGATCCTTTAACAGTTCAAATACATTATTCGTATTTCGAGATAAGAGTTGTAATCGTAAAGGACTGGAAACGTGTTTAACTTATTACGTCTAACAACGTATGACATATTTTACAAGCTAGCCCACCACAAGTAGCGGACTAACGTGAATTATTTATATATGAAATTTGAAAACAGGTAGTGTCTAATACCATATCAGAACTATTTCCGATATTACTAATTAAATTCCAATTTTGGAGCCGAAGTGCGGAAATATACTGAAATTAAACTAAATACCCTATCCCTCTCGATGAAAGCAACCAACACACCTCTTTCAATGTCGGAACACAAAGTCTAGGATACAAGTTATGCATAATTCTGTTTTTGTTTAAAATAAACGTTATTTTAATTAATTTCTTTATTATTAATACGCTGCTGCAACAACAATATAGCCAATTACAGGTGTAGCACAAAATAATAATAATAAGAACAACAGATGCCGGGATTTGAAAAATACAGTTTCGTTTTCAAGCAAGAACAGATCTTGGCAACTCGAAAGTGTACAGTTTGTATTTCTTTCTCACTTATTTAAATGTCAGTCTGTCCGCCTGCCTGTATGTTCCACATCTGAAGCCACTGAATTGATTTTAATTAAACTTCGTATTTGGGATCTACACCAAACATCACCGAAAGAATTTTATTTTGGTTCGTACCTGTCCAAATTTACATGCATCTGTTATTTTCACGACTAACAAAATACGCATTTCAGGAAGTCTACGGTCTCGTTTTTTAGTCTGGTAGTGTTTATAAAATGACGTTTAGATAAACGAAAATAATAACATTGATAAGGGCAAAGATGATGTCATTACAGATGAATCATAAGTTCTGGTAATGTTATCTATAGTAACCGAGACAAATATCCCACACCTTATGACCTTTGGACCAGCACCAAAATACTGGAACCTCCGAACGAACGCTGTGTCGACTTCCGAATGTGGTGAGTTATAAAAGCTGGATAAAATCGACCCCAGAAGCAGTGATTAAACAAGTACATGCTCTGTACGTAAATCTCTGAAATCACAGTGAAGGTAGCATAACTTCGGCAAGTGACATGCGATGATGGCCAAAAAATTAGCGAGATGCGTAGCGCACATAAAGGAGGATTGTGTGTGTGGGGGGGGGGGGGGGGGGTGGAAGAGAGAGAATGAAATGAATCTCTCATCCTGTCTCTGTTCAAGCATTGGTAATGTCTAAACCAGGGGTTCTCAACCTTTTTCGCTGGAGTACCACTAATTCTAATTTAACACATTAAATGTACCACTAACCAAATGCATCCAGGGAAAAACTTATTTATGTTAATATTATCTTTTGATTTTCTTATTTAGTTCGCGGACCACTCAACACTGGCTCGCGTACCACCAGTGATACGCGTACCATAGGTTGACAAACGCTGGTCTAGACTGATGTCCATATTCAATTTTGACCATAATTTCCCATTCAGGAAATATAATGAGCCATATTTTGTATGATGATGGTTTTTAATATGCATACGCTTTTCCGATGTTAAAAAATCGGGCTGACGAATGTTAAATTACAACCATAAAATAAAATTAGAAGTCATATATACTGCAGTTCGATATTACCTTTCCCATTCAATTAGCTCATATACACGCGGTCGAAGTGAATTATGGGATCAGTAAAACACAACGGCATAAAATATTTGCGATGTATACTACACGCATAGACTATTTTCGCCTGTCGCCCAGGAGACCAGATTAGTGACGAGACAGACCGAAACAGTGAACAGGTATATAGGATATATCACCATAGTTGATGCGTGCATAATTCATACATAGAATAAAACAAGTGCTAAATGTGTCTCCCTAGTACCAATGCACACAGTGAATCTGTTAAAATAAGAGACAAACACACTGACAGTTCAATTTATCCTTTCCTCTTATTCACCTTGGACGGATTAGTCCTTGTGGTCTGTTCGAATTCAGAATTAACTTCTGTAATTATGAATCCTTTTCGACATTTAACAGGATTCCTTGGACGCAGGGGTCGACCCGTCATATGGCCTCTGCCTGCACAGAACAGAACAACGAAGAAAGAGGCGGACACACATCCATGTCTCGAGTGAGATTCGAACCCACGATCCCGATGTTTGAGCGGTCCATGACCGTACACGCATTAAACCACGTAGCCTCTGTGATCCGCCCATGTCCTATGCATTTGCCTAAATTAAAATTAAGAGTTATTTTAAAAAAGTGGAGTGGAATTTGAACTTTTGATTGTATTTCAAAGTTCCGAAGAAACTCGTGAACTCATTTGCAACATGCCACCATATAAACTTCAAATTTAAATTAATTATAGGGTTTCTACGATCTAGTATTCCGTACAAAAACAGTGACTGGTGTAGTTCTTTGTAACGGACCCAACTAAGTAGGTGCTCCCTACCGTTTCATCAGTGGACGGAAACAGAACCATTTTCCGTAGTTTTGCATTCTCTTTGAAATACTATACGATAGACGGAGTTCAGAATTCCAGTAATACTCATCGTTATAGCCCTATACCATTGTCAGAAGTCTTTAAAATTAGTTTTAAGTTGTAACGTAGTCAGTTAGTCGTCAATCTACAATATTCCGTTATTTTAATATTTTTCATTTTTCAGAAAAAAAAGGTTACATAAAAGAGTGCATATTTTTCTGTATATTCGTCACCATAACAAACTTCAGGACTACATTGAATGGTTCTGGTGCGTGCTGCTTGTTATCGTTCATGGAGTCTCAAATGGCGTATCCGAACCAAATTTCACGAAAATCGTTTCTCATCAGGTAAAATTTTAGTCATGACAGTCTGTGTTAAGCTAGCTGAAAGCTGGTATCCTGCACGAAAGAAGTACAACCTCATTTTCATTCTTACTAGATACAAGACATTTTATCTGAATTTACTGTGCATGGGATTCGTTTTGAAGTCACAGTGTTGGGTGCACGAGGTATGAAGAAGTTTTAGCTTAATTTCCTCGGGTACATCTGATGCCTAGCTGATGCAAGCAGGCGAGGAAAGCGCCTCCACGCGTGCCGAGGCCAGATTACTGACGAATAATGGTTCCTCCGGACTACAAATCGCGAGCCATGTTTCTTCTTGCATCAATTCTTCTTCGTCTTGTTCTCTTCTCCTTTACCTCCGCTACTTCTTTGAGAAGAGAAATTGGCGAGGAAATGTGCATTAGTAAGAATGATCATCAACTTGACAAAGCCACTTCAATCCATTCTTTCGCCCCTTTACTTCCCCCATCCGATAATATAATTCCTCTTTCTACTTGGCTATTTCTGTCTTTGTCTCTCCTTCGAAGAAAGTTTGCCATTTTGCCTTCCAATACTACTGTGACATATTACATCGCTGGAATGTTGCCCAAGCAATAACATTCAAGTAGAACCTTGATTTGTACGTCTTCTGTGTTGGTTTCGGTTCGCGAAACAGGACGTTTTGTACATAAATTATTGTTGTCCTGCACCTAAGAGACGCGATACACGATATATGGATAAAAAAGTGGTTACAATAACATATGGGTGTTCTATTGCTGCAATGTACATATGTAATACAAGTAAAGAAAACATTAAGATAACCGAATTTAGTAAGAATGCTTTTTCCTGTCTAATTTGCTGTGACTGAATTTGTGCCACATTTCTTAATTAATGAGGCAGCAGGGTCTGAAAGTCTGAGATTGTATGTTTTGAGTTAAATCCTACTGTGATTCAGTCTACAGACGATGTGTCTAGAAATGTTCACACTGATGTCAGTTGTGTTATTTTGAAGCAAAATGTAGTTAAATTAATAATTTATTAAAGTCTTCAAATTCCCACAATATTACTTCTCTGTACCTTCACGACAAATCTAAAAAATCAGATGCCATTTATATCACATATTTATATTTTTTCATATTTATATCATATATGTTTATGCACTGAAAAAATAAAGAATACAGTGAACGTGTTATTTAAATAGTTATATATTTGGTGCCAACATTGCTCATTATTTTTATAAATCAATATTTTTAGTGTTATCATATCTGTTTTGTTAGTGAAGATTAAACCCGGATATCTATGTCTCTCTGTATTACTATCTTCAAACGTTTCTTAATGACGTATTCTAAGAAAATGTAATTGGGAAGTGTGTTACTAAGACAGTGCTTATTAAGGACGCTAACACATAAAATTATTGGTAATTCTAGAGTCTACCAGATTATTCAGAATTCATCTAATCATTTTCTGGTCCTAAACTTACTTTAAACCTACTACATTCTTTAAATGCTCGAAGCACCTGTGTTCAATAACTCAATTCAATTAATTTCAATTCAATTCATTTATTTAAGTGTTTACCAACAGCAAGAAGCCAATAACAGGCAAACACTGATAATTCAATTAATTCAATTCAATTAATTTATTTACGTGTTTGCCAACAGCAAGAAGCCAATAACAGGCAAACACTGATAATACATACAATAATAATAAATTAATAATGAAAAATATTTCACAAACAAATTAACTAAACACAGACATGTACAGTATTAAATATAACAGCCAAATACAGGCAAACCCAAAATAGAAACAATAATATACACAAAGAAAAATAAATGAAGAAATATGAATAAAAGCAAATAATCCACGTAGGGAAACACTAATATAAATGTAAAATGCTAAAGAAGTACAAGGAACTAATAACCAAGCTAGATCATCTATCAAGACAACCTATCTAGATCATTTCTCTTATTGAGAACACGCCCTCAAGGGAGAAAATGTTTATGCTAAATACCTAAATACGTCCAAAGATTTACATACGTCATTTGCAGCGATGACGCACCTGGCTGAAGGACTATGTCTTAGCGCACTGCTCACACTTAAAGCAGAAAATTCTCATATTTGCCTCGCCGGCACACGTAAACCAACAGCGTCCATAATGGAATGGCAATTTATTTTGCCCTTAAAGACATTAACAAGAAATAACGCATCGAGATGTCGTCGTCTGGAATAAAGTGTTCTGGAATTTAAAGAAGATAAAGTAGATACCATAATAATACCACATTAATTAACATTTTACGTACCATTATCTAGATATATCATAAACAAGTACCATATATTTATATAAAGTGATTTTCGTAATTTCGGTGTAATGTGTTTAGGATTTAGGATTATCTAGCCAAAGTTACTATAGATGCGTAGGGTCTACATGGAAAGTTTAAAGGCAGATGGTAATTTTTAGTGTCATTAGACACTCTGGAACAATAATAACATTTTATCAGTTTAGGTGTTGATTGTCTCATTCATACGAGTTATGAGGAAAATTAGAGTTAACAACACTAAGAAAAGGCCTATATGTGTACACTGAGAATATCATACCCAGTTCTTTGGTTGTTTCTTACTTGCATTGACATTCGTATACAGTGATTTCTGTCTATGGCAAACAGATATTTGCTGCGCCTAGTCAGACAAAAAGTACTATTTAAATATCCATATACATTTTAACATCTGCTGCAAATCATGTTTCTAAATTGTTATTGGAGATAAAACAGCATTATTTCTTGTTCGGTAGTTCAATTTTAATTGCGGTTTTAGCAATAAGAAACTAAATGAAAGCCTTTACCAGCATAGTTTGTTAGCCTATATATAACACCTGTCAGCGATGTGTGGCAAGAACTGTGAACGGATGTCGTGTTACTGATGATCTTCATCAAACACCATTTACTAAATTTAATTATCAAAACGTACTCTCGTACTTTGGAGAGAAAAAGGAGAGTATATGTAAAGTTTTTGTCACAGTTAGATTTAGCAAACAACGTTGTGTGTTTCGTCACAAAATCAATGTAAATATGGTCCTTACAGCATCTGTAAACGTGGTTTCACCACCATTTATACAGTTTCCCATACCATTTTATAAAAGGGAGCTAAATCTCTATCGCTTCGAAGCAAACATGCAGTTAAAATACCGATCTGGTGTAACAAGACAAGCATTCTTCAGTCTGGGGAATAATCATCAGAAAAAGTGACTGTTCCCCGTTGTTTGTAACGGAAATACTTTTATTTTGATACACGTCGTGCTGTGTATGTCTCTATCCTTATAGGAAACTTGACGTGGTCATGTCAAAGTAGAATTACTGCTGGAATTTCAGAGGCAAATTTTCAGGAAATCTGCAGATTTTATAATTATAATTTCCTGTATTATATTGCTTGGGTTTTTTAACAAAACAGTGGTTCCTTCCATGTAGTAATTAATAAATACTTTCCGTGATATGTGCCGTGTAATGTCATTAATATAAATCCGTCGTTCCGGTATTAAATACTTTTCCAGTCTTTGAGTCAGGGCTTATGGATTAGACGTTTTTGCAGTCTCTGTCACAGTTCTATGCTAATAACCTGTCATGTCTTGTAGTGAGGAAGAATTTATTGGGTTATTTTCTACCCTGCGCCTTACTGTGAATGAATTACAGGGAACATTGGGGTTTAAAAATGAAGTTCTGAAGAAATAAGATATTTGAACCTAGGTGAGATGAAGTAAAGTGGCATAGGAAACTTGTGTAATAAGAAACATCGTAATTTTTACTCTGAATTTAATATTTCCCGTTGTTAGCTGGACAGACTCTTCTGCAAAGAGGGCTCAAGTCAGAAAATAATTTAAAGAAAAAGATTGTCAGATCTGATGTTCTCACGGTGTTGAAAATATTAATGTTGGCCTTCTGAGTTATAACGCCGTGTAGACTTATAGGCAGATAACAACGTTTCGGAGAAACATATTATCGCCATCTTCAACAGAGGTCTTATGATGGGGTAGAATAAAATTCAAAATTTATTTTAAAACCCTCAAGGAAATAGTCCACTTTGGAGATTTCAATATAGGTTCGTGTGCAGTTAATGTGTCTTTTCTAAATAGTATATAACAGAACCTAAACTACTTTACTTTAATAGCTTACTCCCATCATTAAAGTGATTCATTTATACGAAGTCTATCACCAAAATCCCATGAAACGTCTTGAGTATCTGTCTTCTGGGTTTTAGCGCCGTCTGCTCTGGTAGAAGTTTACCAACGTATCAGAGGTCCCTGCTGCCTCCACTATCAGGGAAATGGAGGCAGCAAGGACCTCTGAAGAGTTGGTAAACTTCTACCACACTACATGACTCTACAACCCAAAAGACAGCCATCTTCGGACTCACCACCGTGAAAACCTCATATCCTAATTCTTCAGTATCTGCCTCAGCCCATCCCAGATTTTGTATATGAGTACTTAAGGCATTTAAATTGTTTCTCCCAAAGCATTGGGATTCAGGGTATCGCTTTGGCAGTAAATGGCTGGTTATTTTTTACAGATGTCAATTTCTCGCTACAGACATCAAAGATTAATCTTTCTGATCACAACTCCTCTCTCCCATTTGACCCTATCCTAAGAGAGATTAACCCAGTTCACAATAGGTTGTCTACAATCAGTTATTAAGATTACCACCCATCGTTTCCTTGATCTCCGGAGTGGGTTCCAGGCCAAACGTGTATCTTCATTTCTTGTTTTCCTATGCCTATCATACCCATCCTATCTTTATTCCTCTTAATTTAATTAAACTAACAAAATTTCGTGAGGAGAACAAAACATCCTTTCCTTTTCCATTCATTTCCCTAAATTCAAATTCTTTGTTTTGAAGGGCACAAATATTTTCTCCTTTCTGTCGTAAGAGCGAAAGACAAGTTTCCAGATCCAAACAAAGTAACTGGCTAATTACAGGCAGGTAATTATACTACTTAAAACTGTATATTTCAGTTCTAGTTCATTTAAAAGAGATATATGAAAGGTTCTGAACCCAGTGATACACTACATATGTTTATGAACTCGAAGGCTACTCAACAGTTTTATAGCTTTAATTTCTCGCATTTAGAAGACCAGGATACAAATCGTAAATGCCTCATTCAGTGAGCCAGATGAGTGCCGTGGTCATCTGTTGTAATAACGGTATTGTTATACTCGTGTGCCATCATGCTCAGCCGCTTGTCTACTCTAGATGACGGGCTAACACCCTCCTCGTCATGCAAAGCTGAGGTATTAATTACAGTGTTAAAAGCATGTCTAACCCGCATGCAGACAGTGATGTGTGTTGATAAAACGTGGGTAACATTAACATGACTTGCATTAGATTTTACTATTAATAAGCTTAGCTTAAGCTTGCGATAAACTCCATTGTGTGTATTCAAGTAGCCAAGTATTAGTAGTAGCCATGTGTTATCAACACCTTTGGGTCCCTGTTACAGTTTAGATCCTCTTGTAGTTGGGATATAACATTGTTTTCGGGGAGGTATATTCTGTGAAGTCAGTAATGTGTCTGGCTGTGGACTGGACGACCAGGGTGCTATTCCAAATAGGTGCACATATATTTTTTCTTCTAACATCTTCGTCAAGACTGACTGCGGTGCCCAGACAGCCTGCTATCCGATGGGTGTTGGGGGTGATCCCCAGTCGGGGCGTGACTCGTATCACTCACATCCAGTGCAGAGGTCTAGAACTAGAATAAGCTGTACCTCGTCTCCCCCATGCGCCCCCATGGTGTGTAGCGGGATAGCTTTCCTTTATATTCTATAATGAAGGGTATATACTTCACCAGAAATCGATTAATATTTTAAACTTCATAACAGCTTAAATATTACATATTGATGAAATCTATGCAAGCACGTTTTCTTGATAACCTGTAACTCGCTGAGCTCGTCCTTTTTAGAACATGCAATTTTATTCCTGTGCTCACAAAAGTCCTGCGCTGGTCCTTATCCTGTGTCAAATGAGTCCAGTCCACATCCTTCAACCCCACCGGTCTAAGATCCATTCTAATATTTTACCAAGTGGCGTCCTCAATTCTTCCTACCAAAATTTTGTATGCATGTCATATTTCCCATGTGCGATGCATACATTCACCTATTATTCTTTTTGTTTTGATCCCCTGCTAATATTTTGTGAAGAGTACAAAATATAATTAACCTAGCTATACAATTTTATATAGGTTTATTTATCGATTTACGACAGCATATTAACGCATATGATTTTAATTTTAATTTGTTTGTAGACGCCCTTCAGTTGTTCAAGCGTTACTTCCAGAAAAATGTTGCTAAGTTGGATATTAGGGCTAAATAAATAAAATGAGTCACAAACGCAGTGATTTACAAAAAAATAACAATAGCAGATTATTGAAACTTAAAATACATATATAGGATATCTTATGGCATTTAAACTCAGCCATTAAAAGATACTCGTAAAATACCATTTCTTTAAATTCTAATTCCAATTCTACGGTAAGAAGCGGAATATATAAGACAATGTAGTAGATATGGTATTAGCACAAGAATAGACCTACTGATACAACATACTCAAAACTAAGAGCAGATTCGTCCGTGAGACACTAATAGTAGCTCACATGGCCAATAAATTTGACACATTTTAGGTAACCCCCAGATTCATTGCCCTTTTAACAAAAGCCCGCCTCAATAACAGACAGTGAGAAAGATATACAGAAACGAAATTCACAGAACATTTTAGCCTGAAATCTGACAGGAAGCGGTCACTTGAGAGACCTGAGCACAGATGGAAGGATGAGATTAAAATGCAACTTAGATAGTGTGTGATCGCAAAGACTGAATGTGGCTTAGGAAGGGAGGGGGGGCAATTTGAGAGCTGTTTCGATAATAAACTGCCCCCCCCCCCCCCCCAACCGGTACTTTTTTTTACAGACCGACTCTTAGCTTCCGAAGAATTAGTGGAGTTATTTAAAATAAATAGGCCTTATAAATAACATAAGAGCATTTCTTCGTTGCTTAAGGCGTGTGGCTAGCATTCGGGTAATCATGAAATCGATTCACAGTTTCATGTATCTTACAAGTTGTGTGACTTATAACAGATTTCTCTTATAGTTAACCACATTTGTTGGTACTAATTATCATGTACACAGAAACTAAATTCTGAATTCCTTATTAATCCCATTTTTTATATATCTTGGTTTCTGTGATATATTTGTCTTCAGAAATTAATTAATTCTTATTTATAACACGTAGACTCGGCAACGACCCGACAATGTTTAACATTATTCACCTGTAATTAACGCTTTGGAACCGAAGAAAATCTAAATAATATTTAAAAAATTGTTTTCTTCATTTATATCCATTTTAAAGGCCAATGTTTTAATGCTGTTTAGGAAAATAATCCCTGTTTATCTTATGAATTATACGAATGCTCTCCCTGAGTAAAATTGAGAGTTTCTGGTTGGTTAGAGCAGATGATGTGCACAGTTACTACGTACTAGTATCAAAAGGGTTAATCCATCATCTTAATTGAAAAAAGAAATAATCACGAGTTAACATACTGATAAAATTGGTAACGTAAACCATCTTCTAAATTGAATCCTTAGAGTGACAATCAGATGAATGATTAGAGCTATATGAAACAGCATCGTGCAGATATTCCTCAGCACCTGTTCATTGGCAAAGTGAAGGACTGTGAGACAGCTCTGAAAGCTCAGTCCGTAAATGAGTTTTCGCATATCGTGTCTGCAATCTGCCGGATGGTATGAGTTGAACAGCCTCCAAGATGTCACGCTTCAGTGGTGACTGGTAGCGTCGCATGGTATGGGCCGTCAGTTTGTCACTGTCCCATTTGCCACTCCACTTTATTCTCAGAGCCATCAAGCGTAAAAGAAACGAGAAGAATGAGGAAAAGAAATGGAGACAGAAAGAGATGGGGGAAGAATATATAGGAACTGGAGTCAAAGCACTAAATTTTAACCCAGTGCATGTTTAATTTCCCACCTGGAGCATTAATCTCCTCAGACATGTGCACGGCACAAGGAGAGCTTAGGGGACCCATCTTTCTCTCTCCCGAGCTCTCTGGCCCACAGCCTCACTGTACCTTCCCTTATATCTTCAGCAAGAACTGCCTCATCTTCCTCTAGTATTTATCAGAGCAGATTCGCCCCTCCTTCACTTACTGCTACAACGAACTAAATTGGTCACGGACAGAACATTGCATGAACATTTTCCGTGATAAACGTCTTTATGGGGAACCTGTGCCTTCATTTATATATATGAGGCGTTACAAAGTTGAAGTTGAAATTTGTGGTCTTGGGCACAGTTTTATATCCATCTTCCTTCCTTTATGACCCCTCTGCTGGATAACAGCACTCCTCTCTTAGAAGGAATCTGGCTGGGTCTACTGTTTTCCTATGGTGGCATGACGTCCCCACGTTTGGCAGTCAGACAAGGGTTCAGCTGCATAATGTGTTAGGGCTTTATGCGGTAACACATTTTAGTGATTTTTCATTCTTTGCTGTGAAGTATGGTGACAAAATGTCTTCTCTGTCATTCTTTAGGTTTTTATCACTTGATAAGAATCTGTACTATTTTATTTGTTCCCATGAGTTAACATCTCCGTGACAGCGCGTATGTTATTAAGACGACCAGGGATGGAACATTCAAATAAAGATGAAGAAATTTAATTTATTTCTCGTTCTTAGACTGCACTAATAATGGAACTGATGTTTATACGGTACGTGAAAAATAATTAGTTTCTATTTCTTCTGCTGATGTTAAAAATCAGGATCATTCGAGTGAATATTTATTTCATGGTCATTTGAGATCACTTACATATAGATCTGACAAAGTGTAAAAATTATTTACATAAGATCAATGTTGTCAACACAATTTTTTTATCAAAATGACACTTCTCTTGTTCCAATTTCGTATAAACATTAATTAGATTATTTTACAAATAACATATGTGTCTCATTATCTTCCTGTTTTTAAGGAATCACTAAAGACCCATATTAAATTTTATGATTTTTTGTTTGTTCTAATTTTTGGAAACCTGAAAAGCTTTTTATTTGCCCCTACAAGATTTTGTGTAATTAAGACAAAATGACTATCATAAAACATTCAATATAACTATCAGCTTTAATATTTCGGAAGTTCTTTCAAAATTAAAATAATTCACGTATGTTTTAATGATGGAACATAATGTCATGCAACTTGTGAATAGGTAGTAATAGAAAAAGTTCCACAGGATATGCAGGTTGTTTCAGTAGTTTTTCAGCTATATTCTATTGAGACAGGACTGGAAATGTGTACTGAAATCGTGTGAACTTGTTGGTGGACATTTTGTATAGTTTCTTGAACATAAAATATAAACACCTCATTCAGGTCTTTTAATAAAATTATAACAGACGTTTATTCAAATAAAAATGAAGACACAGCCTTTAATTACATGGCGTGACTGAAACGTAAAATATGTCACAATTGGGCAATAGAAGGGGACGCTAAAGTTTCTGTAGAGAATACTTCTATGGAGTTCATCTTCGGATTCTGAACCGTGAATTATTTCTAATTTGTTTTATTCCCATTTACAATCTCTTCCTACGTCACTGGCGTTTCAGAAATGTAGAAAGTCGAGTGGTCTTTTGTACGGATGCTGAATTAACCCGATTACTGTGCCATTTATCGCTTCTTAGTTTAAGTTTTTAACTGTTTTCTTCCATGATATTGACGATGTTATTACAAGTTATGGACTGATCAGGAAGTGGGATCACGTAAATAAAGACCAATCAGAACAGTTGTCTGAAGTGAATTATGTATTACACGTCAAGCCACCTTTCCTACTGAGAAGAAACCCTGTAAACACTTCTCTTGCAAGCCAAGTACATTTATCTTTATAATGGGTTATAATTCTGTCAGACTTTGTAGTAACATAATTCTGTTATGAAAGATAAACTCAAGCAGAAATAAACTACAGTAAAACGCCTCAGCTGGTAAAATAATAGAAGTGAGTAATCATATATCTCTCTATTTTGAAGGGACTGCATTGGCGTTGAATGGATGGAAGAATGAAAGTTGGTGACTTTTCGCTTCTAAAATGAGATATTTTATTTTGTGAGCTCACTCACATTTTGTTCCGAATGTTATAGTCGGAGTTATTCGTTCTTTCTAAAAAAAACTCTCTCTCGTGTAATGAAAGTAAAGGTTTATGTGTTCAGTTTTATCTGGGTGGACTTTATATTACAGACATGTAGCCTGTATTTGAAGCTAAGCTAATGAAGCCCTGTCTATATTGTGCGCCATGCTGGACATTATAACGTTGAATGGGGTCGTTCGTTGTGTGTCCCTCCTCTTTGCAGACATTTAAAGGCAGCATTTAGAATGATATGAGTAGTCTCTGCGTTGTATGGTTACTTCAGACTTAAAACACGGTTTACGTATTAATTTGTGATTCTCCCCCCGTGTGAAATTTGACTTTCTGAGCTTGTTTCTGTATAACCAAACTGACTACCGAAATTTTAACCAAAAATTGACTACGTAAAGAAATGTTACGTATGTTCGTGGCTCTTACGCGGTGTGTACCAAAAGCCATGTAACCCAAGGTTGAATGGCATGTTAATTACGTCGTTTAAAATATAATTACATATAATTACAAAATACATTTATAGTGTCCCCCACACTGTCGTAGACATAATTCAATCCATTCCAACATATTCGTAGAATCTCGGCGAAGAGTGGAATCGCTGATTTTTAAGTAAAATTTTGTTTAATTATTTGGTACATCACTAATTCTTGCGCCTGTTTAAATGCGTCGTGCGATTACGTTAGAAAATAACGATCAACAATAAACTCACGTTGCGCTTTTGAAAACGTCGTGATGCTTGTTTTAAAACAACTACATAAAAATCAACTAATATGGAGAGACAGACACAAACCACCTATTTGTTAAGATAACAAGAGTACTAAGGACATTTATTTTTTAAATTATTTAACAGTCACGACATCCATGTTATACAAAAGCACGGACATGCTACACAAGACACTAAAATATTCACACTTGCAGTTTTCTCTGACACCATCGTTAAGTGTTTTTGTTTCCGGATCTCCAAATTTAGTTATCTTATTGAATATCATCCTAGTTTAAATTACTGTGACAGGATATTCTGGATTACCTTAATGTTAGCCATCATTACCGCTGTATCGATCTATAAGTACTGACCAAATTTAAGTTAAAAATGAAATCAACTTTAGCACAAGATAAGTGCCTTCAAAATATGCTCCGCCACCGAAGGCGACGCAAAATTCTTTTACAGGTTGATGAATGAGTCCTGGTTATAACGGCTTGATCTTCGTGATGAGTGGAAAATCACCAAGATCCATCGAGTTTACGAGTCTAATCACTTCATTTAACCGCTTATCACATTTTATTATCCGAGTACTGAAGGTACTGTACAAAGTAGTTTCATGTCATGAAACCGCCATCACAAAATTTCGGCATTATATCCTGACCTCAACAATTAATATCCATTTAATATTTGAAGAATACTTTAATATCGTATGACAATTCTTCTTAGAGTAGAGAACTGTACTGAAATTTAGAAGTTGGTTTCTTAATAACTGCTATTTTCAGTGCAGAATACAGAAAAACTAACTGGGATCTAATTTACGTAACAACCCTCGCTGTTTAAACTTTCGAGGTATACAGCATTTGAGGTTTTCAGGGGAGTGAGTCTGAATATTGCTGTCTTCTGGGTTGTTGCGCCGTGTAGTCTGGTAGAAGTTTACCGACCTTTCAGAGGTCGTTGCTGCCTCCATTATCAGGGCGATGATGGTGGCAGCAAGGGCCTCTGAAACGTCGGTAAACTTCTACCAGACTACACGGCGCAACAACCCAGAATAACTATCTTCAAATTTCAGAATTTTGGACACGATCGGAAAGGCATGGTTATGATTTGTACGGATTAAGAAATTCTCAATCCCATTACACCAAGACGATTTCTAAATTACTGAATCATAGTGGAAGTTATAACATAGAAATCATACAGGCTATCGAATCAAAATGGAATCACATTATTACAATTATTTAATAACTTTGGAAGGTAGGTAAATGATGGTAGAAATTCCGCATGTTATTTCTAACACTTCGTTTCTTTTTCAATAATTTTCATTGGTAACAAGGTTAACATGCAATCCAATAAACAATGCCTTGATTGTATGATTTGAGGTTTTCACAGCGGTATGAAGATTCATCGCCCTGATGACGGAGGCAGTATGACCTCTGAAACGTTGGTAAACATCTACCATACTACACAGCGCAACAACCCAGAAGACACAAATCTTCATACACATCGCCCTGATGACGGAGGCAGTATGACCTCAGAAACGTTGGTAAACATCTACCATACTACACGGCGCAACAACCCAGAAGACAGAAATCTCCAATGCCTTGATTGTCGGAAATGGAACAAAAAGTTGTATATGTGAAAGCGTGTCCATAGTCGGGAGGACAAAATTTGGTCATCCCTGTTCTACAACTTGGCCCACGGTGGCCTGGGTCTTCAGCTCTCAGCTTCAGCCATTGCGCCAGATTATTTTACTTGTTCCTTTTCCTTCGTCTTTTTCACTCTTTTTTTTTTAATTACCACGAATTAAAGCACTCCAGTTAGCACCACAATAACCGGAAGCGAGCAGTCCGGCCTAACGCGAGGACGGAGGCTCCATCGTTCCGGAGCATAAATACCCCCCACCCCATCGCCTTCTTCAAGCCATGTGTCTGCTCCATTAAACAGGGATTTTAAGTGCACTTTGAAAAGAGTCTCCCTCCATTTGGGTTGGCTTATGTTCATACGCAAAGAAAGGAGAAAAATAAAGACGTAATAACACTCCTTTAAAGGAATATATTATTATACAACGGTTTCTTCACTGTTATACGGATTTGTGCTCAATTTTTATCTTGCCAAGCGTGTAGTAACATAATGTGATATTAGATAAAACATTTATTAATTGGCTTTAAGCAGCGGATTCCTTATTGACAATTTCAGGTGGTCAGAAATTTCCATCACTATTTATTGAACCCGAGTGTTCATAACAATACAGAAAATGGCCGCCAGTGCACCATAACGTAATCTAAATAAACCCATTTTATACTCTGTTGTTTTAAAGATCAATTTCAATATTATTCTTCTCTCTAGGCACACGTCAACCTTCTCAAGAGATTTTCCGACACTAGGATTAAATAACAGAATTATAAAAAAATGATATGGAATGATCTTTGAGAGGGTAAGTACTTCAGAGTGACAATCGGATATTTGTTAGAAAGAATCTCCCCGGATCGTTTGAAGAAGAGTAAGTGATGTGCTGGGGTTGTCAGCTTCCTGTGGAGCTCCATCCACCCCCGGGGAGAGAACAGACAACCTGCCAGTCAGCTTGTGCCCGACTCAGTGCCACATCGCCCCGGGTGGGCCGCCTGCAGGAGGACTTCTGTTGTAGGCTATGCCTCCAACCAGTCAGTCAATGTCAAATCCCACGAGCGTGTCGACCCCGCACTCCCTGATTGATTAATAGTTTTGATGAATTGCTACATTATGCGGTGTACTTCCAAGTCATTACGAATTTATTATTACGTTGAAAGGAAACATTTCTAACTCGCCCTTGTCTGCTTCTTGAACCTTATTATATACACAGTGCTACTTCCTGACCAGCAAACGCAGTTGGCCTTTTGTCTACAGCTCGAAACTCCCCCTAGAGTTATAAACCGTATCAATTTCTTATCAGATAAATCTACGTCATTTTCACGTCTCCCCCCCCCCTTTCTGATGTCAGTCATTCAACTATTTTTGTCATTACCATCATTAAAACTACCCCACTTACAGAAGGTAAATTATTTTAGGGAACACATAGGATATCCTTTTCATGCCGTTACTAGAAGATGTGAATACAGGCTTCAGATTTAAAGCCATGATCTCTTTCCGTACATTTCTTGCACTAAATGTTTATATTCCGCGTGTCCCCCCACACTAGCTACATGACCAGCTCACCACAGCCTCTAACAATACCGGATTAAATAGGTATTAACTTCGTCTGTTACATCCACACATTTCCCTGACACTTCGGATATAAAAGATTGTAAAGAAGATGGCTGTCTTATGGGATGTTGCACCTTGTAGTATGGTAGAAGTTTGTCGATGTTTCAGAGGTACTTGCTGACTCCTCTATCAGGGTGATCATCGTTGATTATACATGAGTAGTCTGCCGAAATACGAAATGATTTAAATGAATAATGGAAGAAACAAATAAATTAACTGTTAAATTACTCCTAAATCTTCAGAAACGAACAGGCATTATGTTGAAAAGAACAATATATTAACAATGTATTTAAATTTGTATAGGCTATTTCTCAACGAAGGTCTAGGTACGGACAGCGTAGCCACAGTTCACGGGGGACCACAACGCAAACCACAAGAGCGACTTTGGCCATTGGACACAGCGCTGCAACACAAGAACGCCTCCACCTCGAACAGAACGAGGCGACCCAGCACATATGAGTGACTCAATGGGACGACATACCAGTTCTTGTGCAACAAACCGTAAAGATTCCTGAACCAAAAGTGTGGTAAAACATGACATAAAGGAGCAAAACACCGTCTTCACACAGAGTGCATTGTCGCAACACATTCTTTTATAGACTATATCGATTCAATTCGTTAATAGACCGATTTTTATTTGCCACTGATGATGACCTCATGAGGTTGAAAGGCGTCTGGCACGATCCAGTTGTGTTTTAAAGCGTAAAAAATTGTATACGTGATTTATATATTGGTACTTCTCAACGTGTAACACAGTATTAGTAAATGTTCTATGGCTTCTCGGTGCCATTCTATACGAACCATTTCCACTGACTACTGATATCAGTGATGGGTACACACAAACTGACAGGATGTGATGACCAGGTGAGTGGTAAGTGATCGAAGTGATACGTTTCAGTTAGATGTTGGTAACGCAGTTTCGTATTTAGGGTCTCCACATAGATTACAGATTTCTCCTATCGCTTGATTAATACATTGCCCATCTCGTGTGGTGTTAGTAAAGCTCCGACACTAACTCCTTCAATTTAAGCGTGGCATTCCTGTAACTGCTTTCTATACCCTGGGTAAAGAACAGTGACAATTTGGCAGACCACACAGGCAGTTATGTTCTGTCCCGGGGGCTAGCGGGTCCCGCAGGAAGTCGATATTCCCGAACGTCTTGGAATGATGTTCCTCTAACGGGGGAATGGCGGTCAGCGAGTAATGCCGGTCAAGCACTTTTCTGACAAATTATAGCAAACAGGTGGTTTCAGTTTGGGCTGCTACTGAAGCACACACTGGCCCACACTCTTTTATTGTCCAAAATACAAATCAGACTATTATTTATTAACAAAATACACCCAAACTTGTATACATATAAAAATACAGACCATTTACACACAGAATAGACAGATGGATCAGCAAAGCAGTCCCAGGAACCGGTGTCAGCGCTCTGTCCCACTTTGTAAGTCAGAAAATACCGACTCAATTTAGTAAAAAAAGAAAACGCAAGAACCTCGAAGCGTCCGACCACTCGGCAGAGACTGACTCACACCGGTCCCCGTATAGCAGGAGGAGATGAGGGCGCCATCTGACGGGAAAAGGTAAGGTTAGAACAGGATGTTATAAAGGAAAAGTAGGAAAGTACATCCTGTGACCAAGGTAACGTCACACTACCTAATGCCTTATTCGACGAAGTGCAAAAATGCATTTCGCCATCTGCTTCTGGAGCAGTTACCGGGATAGTTGCATGTGTTTGGTTTGTGCTTCCGTGATTTAACACTTCTGAATCAAATATCTGAGATAAATGTACATGAACTTAGAATTAGTGCATTAAGGAGATTTATGTGTACACATTTTGTAAGGTGAGTTATATGTCTGTAAATTGCTAATAAAACACAATTTATTCATATAGGAGTTGAGACTTTCGCGGCGAGTACAATCAATAAAATCTTCTCTGGCAATCAGCCGCGTCAACTGGTCACCGTAGCAAACCGACGTTTCTGGAACCAACTATGTCCCCATCATCAGGGTTCCCGAAACGTCGGTTTGCTACGGTAACCAGTGACGCGGCTGATTTCCCGAGAATATTTTATTGACATTTTATTCAGTCATTGTCTCATCTACTTCAGCGGCATCCTAAAGCTCAAATGGTAATGGTCATTACACCAAGGAGCAGGGCAACCGCTTTAGTTACCACTTCCTAGAATACTTATGTTATTTTGAACACATCTCATACTGCGTGTTAAAGATTGTCTATACCCTTAGATTAAATGTTTATTTATTTAAATTTCCAACTTGCATACAGGCATACTTAGATATTCGTTCAAATGACCTACATTTATCAGCTTTCTCTCTAGGTAGAACCTAGTCAAGCAGACAGTATGTACATATCCGCTGACATATGAATAATAATACTGAATGCAGTTCTTGTATATTACATTTTAGTAGATTTGTGTGTACAGACCGGCTTTGGGGCCCACCTAGCCTCCTATACCATGGGTACCGGGGTTGTTTCCCGGGAGTAAAGCGCGGCCGGGGCGTGACGCTAACCACTCACCCCCATCTAGTGCCGAGGTTAAGAATTAGTAGGAGCTACACCTTCATCCCCCTCCAAGTGCCTACATGGCGTGTGGCGGGACAGGTTTTAAAGCCTAGTGTTTTTTTTTAAAAAAAAGAGGTTCAAGTTAAGTACAGAGAGTAACAGAAGTTTCTTCCCTGAAATAATTAAGTAATGTTTCCGTTTTCAGTACATCCACACCCGCACATGTCGCGAAAGATCAGCGGAACACAGACCTACATTCGTCACTGCCAGCTGTCCATTCTAAAAATCCACATTCAAGAAGTTTAAAACTTCTTGTAACTGGATTCTTTGACAGGCCATTGCAGTATTTCACCCCTAGGAGGTCGGACCCCTATTAATTGGGTTTATGCAAAAGTAGGCATAAGTGACCTAGTGTCACCACGCGATGTAAACTGTCAAAGTTGACCTCGGGTATCGAACCGACAAATCAGAGAAAAGTTATTCTGACTTAAATTTAAATTATTCAACCAATCACAAAACAAAGCGGGAAGTCGAACCAATGATGTTACAAAATTCAGATTTCGGAATGAATGGGCGAAATTAATATATTTGGGAGAAAACGTCTTTTAGAGTCAGTCGTCGGTCAGTTGGCAGTTGTTGCAAGTTGAAACGTTATCACGGACGCATTGGTGTAGTACATTAACTTTTACCAATTTCGTGCAGAGAAATTAATTCAGCAATCACCTGAAAAAAATACCTAAAGACAAAGCTGAGGCGGTCTTTAATTAAACCCCGTAAAGCCATCATAAGAGTCTCACAGATTCCTTCATCAAACCCGATCCCACCTTGGCAACACGCTGCAAAGAAGAAGAGGAACGGTTACAATATGGTCCTCTTCTGTAACAAGCCGTAATGAAGCTCTCATCTAACAAAACATGGTAAACCCTCAGCTGTGTCAGTCTTTGTCCCTTCCGAAGTTGAGGCATCACAAGACGCCAGCTGGTCATCTGTCGCTGCGACAAACATGTCTGTAAAATTGTCTAATCATTCCAAACTTTGTAACATTTGGAAAAATTTATAGCATTAAGCATTTTTATGGTATCTTTCGAAAATCTTTGGGATTGTACAGTGTGTCCACAAAGTCCTTTCGGGGTTTTGAAAAATTGTGGCGCGCAAACAAATTGAGCTAACCACATACGGTTTGCGGCAGATTACAGTGAAACTCTGGAAGTTTTTTACTGAGGTAATTTGTAGCATATTAAACAGAATAGAAGCCTTCACACAGCCAACTAAAAGTACAGTTTTTGTTACAAAATGGCAGAACAACAAGAACTTGATGGTGATGATGATAATGAGCTCTCTGTTTGCAGAACCATAGATAACAGGCCCAATACACCAACCTCTCATCCTTTTAGCACATTTAAGTAAGAACTGCTGCTATCTGATGTAGTCACAAACAAGGCTCTAGAAATGCAAGTAAATCCACTGGCTTCTTTGCAAAATCCATTCGAGTCCTTCACACTCGCCGGTAACCGTTAACTCCCACATGCGACATGATATGCTTTCATCAACTCGCTGATGGCGTGCCAAGATACGTTGTTCAGCTTGTACTTGCAGGTGCAGCCATCTGTCTCATTTCATCTCGTCAGCCCAAAGTCCTGATTGCTTTATGCGGAGCGGCGGCTTGAGGCTTCTCAGCTGACATAGGAAATGAATGATGTAATGAGCGGAACTGATTTCCCCACGCACTAAGTGACGAGATGGGATTGCGTGCGGTTGAGAGCAACCCTTCCGAACTGTCAAGCGAGCAGTGAGTGTGTGACGGAACAACAGCGTAAAACGTTTTCCTTCATCTCAGATTTCTGTCACTCCTACGATCCTACGTAATTTCCGATTCACTTGAACCAATCTTCTCGGAGTACTTTATTAATTGTGTACATCGCTGGCAGATTATTACGGATCCATCTATCACAGATTAAAGGTTAAATATACATGAATTTAAATGTGAACGGTGTAGGCAGTGTGTATGAGATAATATTCATAAAAAAACAGATTAAGTTCCTAAAATGTTTGCTACCATTCACTTTAGAATTTACTTCAATATTCACATCGTCAATCTTTAAATATTGAGATTAAAATATACAATAATATAACTACGAGCAGTTTCGTGGTCCAACATGGCTTAGGTCAGGAATCGAAAGATGTAAACCCAAGTTGAACCCCGGGTTACTTAAGTGAGAGATACCTGGTGAGCGTCTAACATTGAAGAGTTTAAATGGAAGTACAGACTGCACATATTAAATGTTTCATTTTATTGTAACATTGCTTAAGAATCGAAAGGCAAAGTAATAAAACCAACGCATTTGAGCATTTGATCAAGTATATAATTCGTGCACTTACAGTTTTCAGATATTTCAACTTGAAACGCAACACTTACATTTACTAAAATGGGGTATCAAAGTATAAAAAGCTAAAAGCCTGCTGTGAGTGTACGTCCGCGGTTACAGCGAAAAGCTGTTTGGAACGGAAAGGCCAACAAAAATGTCGACATGCAAGTGGTTTAAACTGTTTGGTCAGACTGGTTGCATTTGTAAGGGAAACTGCCCCACAATACTTGCTTAACAACATATGGGTTGAAACTGAATACTGCCCTCACTGAACATCTGCAAAATGTAGGTCACAAACACGTGTATTTTCCATTCCCTTGTCTTTTAGTTCACTGGCAATATTTTAGTACAATGGAACACATTTCATATTACACTCTGTATTTCAGTGTATGGTATATTTTATTGACTGTGCGTGTTATAAACCCTAATATGGCTCAAGAACTGAAATATTTCATTTCTTGTAAATTATAACGCTATAACAGGACTCTTCTGTCCGTAAAACCATGTGGCTTGAGATATTGAAATTACTAGAACAGTTAGGTAACGTTGTTAAAGGTTTAGAAAAAATATAGATATATGTAGTGTGGGCCTTGTGCCGCTTGGTCGCTGGGACCGTGGGTTCGAATCCCACTCAAGCCATGGATGTCTGTCCGCGTTTTTCTGTGTTGTGCTGTCCTGTGTACGGGTAGAGGCCTAGCGACGGGCCGATCCCTCGTCCAAGGAGTCCTACCGAATGTCTATAGATCAAAGCCAACGTACGTATTAAAAAAATAGAAATATGTATTACTTCGCAAAAATATGAATTATTTAAAACTATATTTAAAATAAAAAGAGTGCTAAGGTAGTTAACTACAATTCTGCACGAATTTTTCCTCTCATGAACGTTGAATGCTGCTTTATACAATTCTCCTTGGTTTGATCACCCAAAATAATATTTGCAGAACAATGCAAATTCTAACACTCTTCAAAATCACTTATTTTTCATGCCACTTAAAATTCCCCTCTCTTAGGCTCTAATATTCTCTTTATTACAGTGTTCTTCAACTTCCTCGTCCATTTTCTTCACTTAGATTGAGATATTATATCTGTAAGGTTTTTATTGCTGATGGCACACAGAGTTTGGAAACAAATTCCTTTTTGTTGTTGTTTTTTATATTCCTGCTTTGCATGTAAGTGGAAATGTTCATTTAGCGTAACGAGGAATTAAACTGCGTGTTGTACGCAGAACGCTGTGGTAATATTCTCAAGCACATGGCTTCTCGCTTTTGGGAAGAGAACAGCGGAGAATAAGAAGAACTACGACAGGGTAATGAGTCTTTAATGACTCATTATAAAGTGTTAATTGGGATTTAGAAACTTTGCTTCTTGGACTGAGATCCGTCCCTAAATTAAAACTCCTTTCAAATACCGTAGCTTGTGTGTGATGACATAACAAATACTCTCCCGACAGCCTGCGGAAATGCCATGAGGAAAGTTCAAAGAATATAAAGGTAGCGGCTTCGCTGCCTGTTTCTTAGCTGCAACCAGCTCGGTGGAATGCGAATAAATCATTGACGGAACAAAATGTCTGACAGCAATATAGAAATTTACGTCGATGGGGGTATTCGTTAATCACCCATTCTTTTTATTACTGATCTTGCCGTACAAGTAAATGATGATCCTAAAAGATAAGAACGATTAATTACATTCCTAAATTGCTTTCTTTGTTTTATGATACACTGTTCGGCAGGAAAGGTCATAAAATTGATTCTCTGTGTAATAAATTGTACAGACGTTGCAGTCAGATGGGGGCAACTTAACTTCCATAACTACTAACTCACACCTGTAACAAATAAATAACAAACCCATGATTATTAATGCTAAGATATAGTTTTCTTTAAGAACTGCTAACGAATATGAAATTCGCTTTCAACACTAAGTCAAACATAAAACACTCATCTAAAAATATATGGTACATCAACTCATGGTTTACGGCCTTGAATGAACCCGTATCGGTTCTTTATATGTCTACGGAAAGATTTGGATCTACGAATACTTACTAATATTTTATTCATTGCTTTCGAATTTCTGTCATACTAGATCTTTTTATATATATATATTTATTCTTCAAGTCTATACACAAACCATTTTAAATATTGATGTTAAAAATTAAAATTGATATAAATATTCTGCGCTATTCATCGTTTCCTCGATGTTACAATTTTGCGCTATATATTACAACATGTTTCGATGTCTCAGCATCATCTTCAGGTTTTTATTTTTAAAACTATTCTATATTTTTTTTAATGCACGCTTTTCACTAATTGTAGATTGTAGGTTATTGTTGTGGGTGTTCCTTTGATCTTCTGATTCTTTTGCATATTATGTGGCGTATTATGTTATTTGTTCATTATTCTGTGAAATTATCAACAATATAATTAACATTATTAATATTATTTATATGAAAATGAGTTTGGATATTGTCACAAAAATTCATTATAAACATAGAAACACAATAACATACCAAGAGTTTGATGTGCAGTGTGTCCCCGTCTGATCAGGTGAATGTCAGTTCATGGACTGGTTTGGTGTACTGATGTGGGTCGTATATATAGGTAGAAATGGTGTTAGGGGGTTGGGTCAATAACCTGGATTGTGTTAAATATAGGATTATTTAAATATGGGTTGTTGTCGTTTAGCGCAATATTTTGTTTGTGTGTACGTTGTATATAGTATTTTTCTATAGTTTCTCTATGTCGTCTATTTTGCACGATCTTTATAATGTCCAGTGTTTGTTCGATTCCCCCATATGTGTGCCCCGTGTTTAATATATGTTTTGCATAAGCTGAGTAATCCTTATTATGTTTGATAGCTGTTATGTGTTCTTTGTGTTCTATCAAACATAATAAGGATTACTCAGCTTATGCAAAACATATATTAAACACGGGGCATACATATGGGGGATTAAAAAAAATATATAGAATAGTTTTAAAAATAAAAACCTGAAGATGATGCTGAGACATCGAAACATGTTGTAATATATAGCGCAAAATTGTAACATCGAGTAAACGATGAATAGCGCAGAATATTTATATCAATTTTAATTTTTAACATCAATATTTAAAATGGTTTGTGTATAGACTTGAAGAATAAATATATATATATGAATTGTAAACACAAACATGACGCATCTAAACTATAGATCTTTTTAATTTATTAATATCTGATACCTTCACTTCGAATTATTTACGTTTTGATCTTCCAAACAATTATGCCCAACCGAAACGCTGTGCCTGTTTGTTTTTTATATAATTTCGACACTAAGCACACCGGTTCTTACCCTGATTAACTTGCCCTCACTTCGCATTGCACTGAATTATCCATATAATTCGAAATTTTTGCAGAATAATTTCGTATCCTCGACAGACCAGCTCTGGGCCCCACCCAGCCTCCTATCTAATGGGTACCGGGTTCCCTTCCCGGGGGTAAAACGCGGCCAGGGCGTGACGCTGACAAGTCACCCCTATCTAGTGTCGACGTTAAGAATTAATACGAGCCATACCCACTCTCCCCTCAAGCGCCTGCATGGCGTATGGCGGGACAGCTTTGCTTTTTACTTCACTTTACATTTTACTCGACTGAAGCATGATACTAAATTACTTTTGAAATGTAATGGCAATTAATGTTTCCAGATTTCTTTAATACAGAATATCAACATCGCGGTCCTCTTTAAAGTTTTGCGGGCCCCGACATATTTTTAGAATTTTCACGATGTGCGGCTTAAAATGTATAAGTTTTATAAATTTAGAAGTTTTAAATGCATGCCAAATAGCTACACGTTTACAGCTGTTTTACATTTTAATTTATTAAAGTTAAAATTTGTTCCAATGAAACTCATATTTGTGTGTGCTTGTGGGAACGTTGAGGATTTAAAAATATATCCTAGGTCTAAAATTATAATTAGTGTTTAATCTGCTCTTTAGACACTAAGTTTGACATGCCTGCCCTAATAGATTACAGATTTAAGACTGATGTGTCACATAAGAAAACTCATATGCTGGTTCCCCCACATAAATGTTAACATATTTGCTTTTTGCCTTTTTTTTGACTATATACGTGTACTACACCTTTATTTCAATGAATAACATAATAAGTAAATGGCTTATATATACAGAAGATTTTAACACTAAATATTATAATTTCCAGTATGTTAAACAGATTAGAAACAAAAGCAGTATATTTGTGTTTGATGTCTGATTTTGAGGTTACTGTTTTTTAAAGCCATTTCATTGTTTCACTTTGAATGGAACCTACTGTTGATTAATGAATGAGGACTTATTACCTGACACGTAACACAGACCGAACACAAATCAGTCCCCATTTATAAAATGTACAGTTTCCACATTGAAAACATTTTATGATATAAGTGACTAGGTACGTATTTTCAATCCATAAATATGTCTTTTAAAAACGAATTTTGTAACGTTTGAGTATAAACTTATATGTGTTTCATCAACAGTTATTAAAGTCGTTTTTCAAAACCGAAATGGCAATTTACTTTTTTATATATACTGTGGTGAGATGAAACACAGCTGTCATAATGTTTTACCATTAATTTCCACTGAGTATTTGGGAGTGTTTATTTTAAAGTAATATACACGGACGACGCGATGTGCTTGAGATCGCGTCTATAAATTTTCGCTCCTGCAGAGGCATTTTGACATGTTTATGTCCCTACCACAGAGAAGTAGGATAATAACCTCGAGAAATTAAGTGTTTTGCTCCGAGGAAATTCGAAACACTTTTTGTTTCTTTCCTTCCACCATGACACGGCAGGTTGTTTAACATCTCCCGCGGGGGGGGGGGGGGGGGAAGGAGGAGGAGTTGATCGTAATGTAGTGTTACCTGTATTCTTGGTAAACAATGTTCTAAAATACAATTGGCCTGGCGTTTCATGTTATTTTCTTCGTCTTCCTTTTCATATAAATAAATTTTCCGAAAAACTTAACGTAAAGGTGTGAGAATAAGAGTCATATAGTTGCATTACATCTGTATTACATTACACGAGCTGAGGTATCCGTTTCAAGTCGCAGTTCCTTTGATGTTTTTACGGATTATTTGATGTGTCTGTCTGTAGTTCAGACTATATAAGTCTGGTCGATGTTAACCAACGTTTCAGAGGTCATATTCATCGCCCTGATGACGGAGGCAGTATGACCTCTAAAACGTTGGTTAACATCAACCAGACTACACAGCGCAACAACCCAGAAGACGGAAATCTTCATACTCATTGCCCTGATGACGGAGGCAGTATGACCTCTGAAACGTTGGTAAACATCGACCAGACTACACAGCGCAACAACCCAGAAGACAGAAATCTTCATACTCTGATGATGGAGGTAGTATGACCTCTGAAACGTTGGTTAACATCAACCAGACTACACAGCGCAACAACCCAGAAGACGGAAATCTTCAGACTATATAACTTTGAGCAGTATTATGATTAACGAATTTTAAAAGATTCATAAGAAAACTTTCGTTGCCTAATTGAAAATATGTTCGTGGGATTCTCCTGGAGGGACTGAGTAAAACAGCTATAAACGTAAGTGGAAAGTCGGTTTCCGTTCCTCAATTTAAATCGGGGGACGAGCCGAATACAAAGCAGGAATGCTAATGTTCGGGTACGTCTAGTAAAGGCAGTGTTGCAGGATCTGTTTAATCTGTAAAATTGTCCATGATTCCCATACTTTTGCCCACCGAACCCATAAAGCATGGGCCTATATGTATTTTATATAAGAAGCTGAATTATTAGCATAACAATCTCAGCCATAACAAATGTTGTTTGAAATGTGTCATGAAAATGTCTAAGTACGTTTTCAATCTTTCAGGAGTTTTGAAATTCGTGTTTCACTAATTTAATTGTGGCGAATCAGTGACGAGAGCAAGGAAAATCAATTTCTCATATCAATGTTCTGATTAGCTTTGTGACGACTGTTATATACGTTTATCTGTGATCAATTAACATCAAAGCGAATGCGCTATACAAGATGGAAAAGAAGACTTTTGATTCTTACACGAAAACAATGTCGTTTCCTTGCTTTTTTGTCATGAATTAATGTAGATACCTCACCCTACTTCAACAAAACTTAGTGTTATTATTATATAAGTTGTGTGCAAAGATTTAGTGTGGCTGGCTCGTAAGAGATTTCAGACTTCGGACTGTATGTTTCTCTTCCAAGTTGTATTTCTCTTAAACACAGAGATTCCACTCTGGTTCCCTTTGTGAAAATAAGTCGAACTTTCCAAGTTTGTAATATTTGAAGACGGGAATGAGATTACTATCTTAGCCTGTATGAGGGGGCCCAGCGAAGAGGAATATGTTCCCGCAAGTAAATGATTTAGCCATTCCAATAAGTAATCCCTGCTTGGCAAGAGTACAACGACGTATTTGTTCTGCATGGCTCCTTTCATTCATCTTGAGAATATAAATATTGTATTCTTGCCAGATATTATTATAACAGTATTACGTGAATCGATTTATACGAGGTTCTTATTCTTTGAGTGTCTGCAGTAAATTAGTAACACACTGGCTACTCCAAGAAGAGATTTATTCGTCAAGACCTATGTAGACGTTATTATTGGTTTCTCAGTAAAATAGAAAGCAAAGTTCAGATTAGAGTTTCCTTTACAACTCTCTGATAGATAAAACAAAGAAACAGTAGAATGTAAACTGATTAAAACCAAGCTGTTTAGAACGGACAGAAAACTTAACCAACATTCAATTTACCACTGAAGAAACTAATTTACTAAAGTGATCTTACTTATAATCCACAACAAAACAAAAAGATTGGACTGAGAACGCAGCATTAAAAGCCGATGCTGCTATACGAAGATTTAAACCCAATAAACAGAGCGCCAACAGAGATCTAGTTACAAAAGAATCACAGAAATTAATCAAAGACAATAACAAGAGAACACAAAAACATGAGTAAAACAAGAGAACGCCATGATTTGAAGCTTCACGAAGAAAGTTGTAGACAATAAACTGATACTCAGGCAAATAGAGGAAAAAACAATCATTATTCTACAACAACAACAACAGGAGTGCAACCAAAGAATATTTAATTTTTTGGTAAGTAACCACATATCTGAAATAACCAAGTATACGATTGAAAAATATCAAAATAAAATAAGATTAAAAAAACGAATGAAGTCAACTCAATTTTATCAAGATGGAGAAATTAAAATATGGCTTTCTGTTGGCCGATGCCCCAACTTTAAAAACATAAATAAAATTTCACAAAAATAAGCCCGTGCGACCCGCTATTAGTCGGCGCAAGTCACCGGCAAAACTTAAGCAAATACATTAATAAGCGTCACAAGAAACATTGAATCTGCCCAATAAAGTCAACGTGAAGAACTCGTTAAACCTCATTCACGAAATTTATAAATTAATCATAGATCACAATACACGATTCTCTAATTCTGTAGTACCACATATATAAATAATAAAAATATTTATTAGAATGATTTGGGGTGTTATAGGACGTCATGTTACTTTATGTTCTCTTTCACGCTTACATGTTTCTTATATTGCTCATATTATGTTTAAATCACACTAAGAATACGCGCCCCTAAAGTTTATATCACGCTTAGATGAAATCTCCGTTTGATGACGCTTTTAGACTACACGCACGTTATGGCTATACACCACTTAAATAACGCACAAGCGTTGTGTTAAGCGTCGAAGTGAAGACGAGTCGGAATGGGGAACCTAGAATTTTAATTTTAATTTTGTGTGTGTGTGTATTTTTGTATGCTTCTATAATATAGCGAAATGGAAACTCACATCGTTGTGACGTTAACGTCTTGGAGTGAACTACATGCTGAGATAATGTGCGAATATTAGTGTAAGTATGTAGTTGTAAATTATTTCGAAAATAAATTCTAGAAGAACCTTACAATATCAGATTCTCCCTAAAGCCCGTATGTCCGTTACTGCAGTCGTAAAATAGCTTTTCCATCAGGCGACTGCAAAAATCATTACTAATTTTGTGGCTGTTGTCGGTCTGTTGAGTAATGTGGTCCAAAACTCTAGTGATATTATCTGACCCCTTTGTACTACAGAGGAGCTGTGTGTCTCGTTCCTGCTACCCTGACGATGAATGACGTGTCTTCCACACGAGATGGGCGTCATAAATCACAGTTTACAATGACGCATCTTTTGTATATGTCTGTGTGACGACAGATAAACTTTATCATTTTTCTTTGTTGTTTGAAACATTGTTAAAGTTTCCATCTATTATATTCTACCACTCCGGATATTAAAATAGTTTTGAAGCCTTGTAAATAAAGCGCCGCAGCTACGGGAAGTTGTTTAAAAAATCTTGCTAGGAGCACGATTATCATCAATGTCTGTCACAAAATGTCAAAGGCAAAATGTCGATCCGTACTTAGAGAGACGTGCGATACTGACTTCGTTGTGTTTTAAAGTCGATGTTTGCTGGCGGTAGCAACTGGACATTTCTCAAGATGTGGGTTTTAACTTGGCCATGGAGAATGTCTTTTACAGATGCGATCAAACCTGGGAATGGGGACATCGTAATTCTTTCTCAATTTTTGTAAAAGCCAGCAATTGTTCGTCATATACGGACTGGACGACAGGGTTTCGATCCCCGGCAGGGGGCAGAAGATTCTTCCTCTATCCTGTGCTTGAAGTAACTTCCTGGCTGTTGATTAAATTATTTGGAAAATGCTTCAATTTTGGACCAATGTTTTATATCTTCTTTATGCATTTCAAAATTCAGAGACTGAACACGTGATATTGTCACAAAATCTTATTTCACAGAAGAATCGACCTAATGAAACCTGGATCTTACATTTTTAGACGCGAGTACAGGCTTTATTTGAAATGTGTATGTACTATCAAAGATAAAACAGTTCATTCAGAATTTTAATACAGACCAACATGTGTATAATCGACTGATGACAATGGTGCTGTCAGTTACCCTCACAAATAAAGGAAGTTGCAACTCGTAAGATCAATGAAGAATGACTTACGTTGTCCTTTTATGAACGACACATAACACGCTCAAACTGTTTCACCTTCCGACTTCAGTATCCTGAGGACGGAGAACGAAGTTGATTCTCAAAGTGTTTTTGTTTGTTTTGTTTTTTCGCCTTTCAATCACCTGACACGACTAGTAGCCCGTGAGGAATTTACTTGAAAAGAAATGTTAATGATTTGCTTTGTGTAAATTAGTGTGATATAAAATTAAAAACAGAAACAAAAGAACTACTGACATTATTCATAGTACACGCGAATGGAACTATGCATTGTACTGTTCAAGAAAAGTACGTAAAATTACACGAAAGCAGACAGTTTTTTTTTTTAAGAGGTTTTAATAAATGCCTCTAATTTAAGAACGAGAGCTGTCATATATGCATAGACCCTGTCATCATTAGTAAGTAAAATTGTCTTGTTTGTAATGGTATACAGTAACACGTTACTCATTCTTCAATGTTTAATGTAGCGTGTGACATGTCCACATATACTCAGCATAATGAGAGTGGCTTCTATTGTTCTGTCGATTTCCATATTAGATATGCAAATTGTCGTGTAGGTTAGAAATTGCACGAAAATGACTTCCACTTGTGGATTTAATTTTTGTTACTTGTATAATTCAGTTTATGTTTGTGGTTACATCGCTGTCATATAAGTTAACTCAGTTGCCAGGCCCTCTGTAATTCGAAATGCCTTGTTAGTACATGCCAAGTTGTGTAACTCGTGTTTATTAACATGATGTAACCTCACTGAAAGTACTACCGTCCGTTGAACCCATGTTCTATATCATCAGAATGACAAATAATTTATTTTACTCAAGCTGCAGAACCCACTGAATGTCAAAGGAGGACACCAGTTTTGTATGAACAGCAGATCTCAACACGCCGTCCTTGCTTCCATACTAAGTTAATTCTAACTATCCGTCGCTGATATTAAAGCCTCATACTTTGTACGGGGCATTTCGATTCATACCACCACAAAATATGCCATTCATATACATTTTTTTATCTCTGCCCTCAAAATGGCATATTTTTAAGAATTGTCAAGAATATATGTTCCCTATATGCGCTACATATCCATGTTGTTTTAACTTCATTAATTCAATAATGAAACTAGAGTATAAATTATAACGTTTTCAATTACATATTTTTCCAAATTTTATATCTTTAATTTCCTCATATATATATATATATTCCTCAGTACACTTGCTTTACATAAACTTTAATTTATTGTTTTCCTGAAACATAAGAAAATATAAAAAACATAATTGTTCTCACAACTCTTTTTAGTTTAATTTATTTTTAATCCAGTGTCTATTCATTTCTTCCTTCTGACATATTCCTGAAAGTGTAGTGATACCTCTTTTTCCAAATTGTTAATCCGTGTGTTGTTACATACAATGGGAGTATCTGCCGAGATCACCAAATCTTAGTAACTTGTTGCATCTAGAGTGAGCATCTCGCGAGATCGCTACAGGTTCAGAAAGCTGCTGCATCTAAAGGGATCATCTCTTGAGATCACTACTTGTTCTATCTGTGCTGTTATCTTTCTCCTTCGCTCCCTGTCATTCTATGGAGCATAATTCTCAAATTGAGAGCATCCACTTTTATTGGCAAATAACACGGTTCTTGCCATCCCTTTAGGTTAATTCCGCTAGTACTCTCCTCGAGCTTCGAGGAACCCCTCAGACCCCTGCACTACCAAGTTATTTACGACTCTCGTAAAGTAGTGTGTGTACAGGCACTACATGGCGACGTTAATATGAGTTTATGGAAATATAGAGCTCAATATATGCCGACAAGGAGCGCATTAATCATCATTAAACGTTTTGGTAACGGCCGGACCGAACGAGGGCAGGGAAGTGCACATCACCATCAAGTTACGTGCAGACTATGGCAGATAGCGAATGACTCCAATAAAAGCGACCGACGCGAAGTGAAACTGAGGGGTAACATAGAAGGAAGGAGAAATAGTCCCGACCAACAGTAATACTAAAAACAGGTGCAAATTACATTGTTCACAAATGAAAGTGCTAGATTAGGGATCGCCAACCATGTGCCCGCGGGCACCAAGTTACCCACGGAAGTGTTTTCGAGTGTTCTAGAGCAGTGGTATTCAACCTGGGGTACGCGAAGACATCTTAGGGGGTATGTGAAATTTAAAAAAATATATATATTATTTTATAATAAACATTGAATAATCAGTAATGTAATTTATTTAATTTATTTTTGATGTAGATTATATACTATGTATAACTTGAATTATACACCAACAACTTTGAGGGTACAGAGTTGAAGACAAATTACATCGGGGGGTACGCGAGCAAAAAAGGTTGAATACCACTGTTCTAGAGAATATTTACGTAAGTAATGAATTAGAGGCATTTCGGCCTTAGGGTTTCTTATATTTGTAATAGGTTTAAAAATATGGAAAAAAAATTGTGTAACACTGATATTATTGGTTCCTTCGTCGTGAAAAGTAGTCTTTTCAAACAATTTTGTTGTTGTAAAACCATGTGGTGCCCGTCTTGAATTGAAACATCCTCTTAGTTGTCCTTATACAAAAGTGGTTGGCGACTCACGTGCTAGATGACAGGATAAGTAAGGCAGGACACACCGGTAAGAGGAGACACCCGTAAACACGTTTAGACAGGGTAAGATGCATTACAGCCTATGGGAATACGCACATCATGATTGAGATATGCCTGTACTGTATTTCTGCCTGTGTGCTTGCAACATTTCGATTAGTCGGCCTTTGACAAATTGTTTACATGGAATGTACAGACCTATATTTTGTGTTGTGAACGTTATTGTTCTCTAATTTGAAACAAAATTGGATCTTGTCGACAAATTTTGTACTAAAACTCCTCAGTACCAAATTACATCAAAATCTGTTGAGCACCTCTCGTACGGACGGACGAAGCTGTTTTAATAGGCGGTTCAGCGAGTAGGCAAACGCTCCTTAAAGAGCAATGGCAGATTAATGGAACGTCTACTTATTTACTTTGGGTTTTAGTGCAATTACATGTAAATTGCGCTTACAGATTGGCATTTTATTTCGTATTTATTTTCACGCTATTGTGATTTCATTGTAGTTCGGCGGTTTCATTTTACTGACCCAGTGTCCTCTGAGGATGCAAACCAAAAACCAATCGTACTAATTGTTTCAGTAAACGCTGCAACTGTTAGCGTCACTTCCTATTAACTCTTGGCGTCGAAATCTATCGGAGCGTGGCCACAGAACCTTTCAGCAACTGTCACACAAAATAATTTTCTATTTATTATTATTGGTAATCTGTTCGGTTTATACATTGTGGCAGGGCAGTGAAAATGCCCAGATCTGCGGTCCAAATTCAGAAGCAGGCCTAAAGGGGTGAGTAAGAACTACACACAGAATACTACAATTAAAATGTAGCACAGTAATATTTGGTTAAAGGCGCTTCAGTTTTGGTGACAATTCGTTTCGTGTACAATGTTAGCCATACAGGGAGTGGTCTTGTTGCATGTATTGTTAAATAAAGTTCATAGAGAAAGTAATACAAATGAAGATAAAATAACAATGCGATTGCATTTAAAATTTCCCATTCAGTGTCGCTGATTAGTTTGAGGTTCCTACGACAGCAATTATTCTTATACTAGTCTAACTTTGTTCGCATCAGTTTTTTTAAGTTCGCCAGATGAGCGACCCAATAATGAGTTGAGATGTAGGACTATCAACTCGCCTTGTTTTTAACCACCAACCAAATAAAAACTCGTAAGCGTAAATATTACTTGGTTGTTGTATTTACTTTACTTTATAATATTTTATCCTAATACCTGTGTTGCCATTCTCTCGTCTTATCACCCGACAGAAAATGCATTTCTTAAACACGAATAATTATATCGATCACAATGATGATATCAGTTACTATATCTCTTGATGAGCAGATGACAACTTATTGTGCATAATGAGCAAAGGATACATGATTTTCTTCTGTCCCTTTTTACGCATCTGGCATAGCAAACAAAATTTATATCAGCTTCCAAAGTCTTAGAGTTTGTTCCTGTCCATAATTCGTGTCTATTCTTCATGTCCTACGCTAATCAATACCGTTGAATAACCTAAAATTCATTTATATTGGGGATAATGGAACTGATAATTGTTCAGGCGAAAATAACCGATTATCAGTGCAGCTTTTGCTCATCCCTACGCAGTGTAAACAGTCATTGAAAATGAAAACTGTTGTCATCAACATTAATTTTCCGTATGAGGAAGGCATGTGTTCAAAGTCAGTCTCAGGCGCCTCATTGCGTGTGGCCTGCAACATCTCTTCTGACTGTTTAGACAATGACGAGTGAACTCCAACACTAGGAAACTTCGCATGTTTATGAAGCCCAGGTGCCGATTAGCGGTCCCCTCCCAATCTTTCCAGACAACATTTACAACGTCTCGCTAAATAGATTATTGTAAAAGACAGAACAGTCGGGCTTTTGAGACCTGCTCGCTGAGTACACATTGCAGGAAAAGTTATGGGAAGATGTGAAGGTTTAATGGTATTGCTGTCTGCAGAGAAGCGGTTTATGATTGCCAGGTGCTAGGCTATAGTTGACTGTCGTAAAGATTACTGCTTTACCTTTCACAATAGCCATAGCATCTTACCTTACTTTTAGATTTTTTAGCGGTGTGTTCAATGGGGATTTGAAGTCAAGGGTTCATTTATTTGCGTTTACTTGGAAATGTCCCGTAAAAATTATGCTGAAAGGGATAATAAAAGCTAGATAGATTAGACCTACAGGGAACAAAGCTGTGTCGCAAACCATCAGGTTTCATAAGCACGGACAGCAGAATTGTTAAGCTCCGTCAGACATGAAGAAAGAAATAATTCCAGCCATTCATTATGTGCATTCGTAACTTGAAGAACACATGTCCGCACATGGGAGATCGTTTGAGCATGCCAAGAAAGATTTTGTTGTGGTACCCAATTATGTGCCACGGTGGTCTAGCGGTTAGAAGGCTGGCCTTGTAATCCTGGGGTCTCGGGTTCGATTCCCGGCGGTGCCCGAATTTATAACTTGTGTTGGGTAAGGCCGTGGTCTAGGCAACACGGAGTTTTCCTCCGGGGGCTTCCCCGGTTTCTCCGTGGCATCCCAACAATTACTCCATTCACACACAGAAGAAGGCAATGGCAAACCACTTCTGGATCATCTGCCAAGAACGTATATGAACAGGTCCCAGTCCGAGATAAGGATGGAAGGATCCTGTTCATATGGACCTGTCGGCAGACAGAACACTACAAATAAAAACCCAATTATAAGTATTGCTTCATCTCCACTGTAATGATTTGTAAACATTAATTTACGTTCTCCTTCACCTTCTATCCTTATGTTTATGATTGCGATTAATCCCATCAAAATTTATCTTTCCACCGTGTTATGTGTGACGACATAGATCGTGCTTAGTTGTGTATTTGCAATTTCCTTTGCTTTGATGTAATTTAAATGCGATTCCGATAACCTAACCTTCCATCGTCAGTCTAACTTCCCTCGATAAATTACTGACCTATCAATCATTTTACTTTTCTGCTGTTCTCAGAGGAAAGAAAAATATTCCACCTCAAACCTCGTCCAACATAAAAGAACAACATTTATTTTATATACATTTAGAATGGAACTGCATGTTGAAAAATACACGCGTCTATTAACATAAAGTTAAAGTGTTACCTCTAGTCCAATAAACAGTACTTATATGAAAATGTACAACCTTTCGACTCAATCATTGAAATATCGTTGTTAAACAGGTCACCATTGAAAATTTATTGGATTTTTTAGACGAGAAAGTAAAATGAATTATAAATTTATGTTGCAAAAGGCCGTCTCCTTGCACACTACTTAATACATCCTGAAAGGGAGGATTCGAATGTCCCATTAACGAAATATAGTGTTCACAATTTTAAAAATATTTTATACACAGTCATGACAGAATGGCCTTGAGGCCTGCACTAGAATCTGCGTCTTGGTGTAATAGTGTTTGTTAATGTTACGTCACAGGCAGGGACGTAAAAAAGTGCTGGGGTGGCCTGGCACGCATTTCCATGTTGAAAGAAACGTGCATAAATTATTATACAATGCATTTCTTGCTGATACTTAATGTTATCTTTAAACATTCAAGTGGAGACTTTAACAATAAACAGCTCATGAAATGATGTGAAATTACTCAGACAGAGAGGTCGGAAATTAAACAAGTTTAAAGCGTGTGACTTTATTTAACTTTTTTCAAAATTTCTAGAAGGGTCTACTCAGGGTCTTATATCTGATTGGGGAGGCCTCAAACCCGGCTTGCTTTTAGGGTATGCCACCGATGTTTGACATCAATCTCTTTAAATGAGTGTTTCACCCCAGAGCCGCTTTGGACAGCCATGGCTTGACAATAGCCATGGTTGCTGTCATAGTCCAGTTGGAACTGTGATTAACGTGCTACAGTTTCCCCGTTAAAGAGGAACCGATCAACGTAAAGCTACTGACAGAGTTCTATTTGAATTCTGTTCGATAGATTCTTGGCCTGTCCTGTATATAATATTTATAGTTTCAAAATCAAGTAAATTATAAATAAAAATATATTTATTGATGTTCAGTGTCGGATGTGTTAAAAATGCTCGGATCCATCACTTGCTATTGCTGGTATAGTATTACGTCAATATCGTATTAATGTTCACATCTAGAGCACGCTGCTAACTGAGCTGCTGTTTTACACGCTTTGAAATGAAAGTAAAGTTTAAAAATACTATTAATATTTCTTAATCACGCAGCAACTCATTTCCTGCGTACTTTTCATTTAAACTATAGAACACTTTACTCACGACAAATGTTTATAAAACATTTTAATTGGTAATGAAAACTCTCTCTCGGGATAAAATCTTCTGAAGCGTAAATCTACCTATTCTCTTCAAATTAGTGCAAAAATTAAGATTGTTTTTGGCTTTATCTCCATACTCGTTAAATACCCTCATGATGTGGTGTACAGCACAAGGTTAGCTTTAGATTTTTAACCAGTCTTTTAATACATTCTTGATGTAATAATAACGTAAAAGTCAATTTCATATATAACTTTCGCAAATAAAGTTACAGTGTTTCATTTCAGTTCATAAAGCATTAATTTACGTTTCACAGACACGTCCTTTGCTACAAGCAATGCATACACAAAAGTCCCAGTACTCTGCTACAATGAACACGCCAAGTCTTTGGACAAGCGACAGATATCGAGGTACTACACATACTTTGATTTAGAAATCTCTCTGCTATTCTCTTGTACCCAGAGGCTGGTTCATATTTATTTGTAAAATAATTTCTCTGTTTTACTATTGACCAACATTGTCGGTGAACACAGAATACACTTGAGGCTATAATTTGTATCAGCACGGTCATCCTCACCATACAAATCATTGTCCATGACAGCTTTGTGTACACAATAAACTTGTTCGTTTCAGTGCCATATAAGAAGGAATAGGAAATAGGGCGTTGTAAAGGCAATTCGTTATGGAATTGAAACCTCAAACACAGACTAATAAGACTTTTTCCTTAGAGATTTACAGTTATTAAGTTATTTCTAACGCAACTTCAATTTTATTTCGAACTTGGGAACTTCGTAATATCGATCGCCTTGTCAATTCTTTAATGGGAAAAAAACAGAATGGGAGCTGTGAAAGGTTTTAAATTCTTATTTATTCAGAAACTGACGCAGAAAGTAACTTATTTCTTGAGTTTTCTACAAAAGAAAAAATGTTCTACTTATTTAAAAGTAGGGAATAATGCAGGAAAGTCACAGCCACAATCCACATGGATCTGTTTTGTCACTGTTGGCGTTAAAACAGACACTTTTTACCAAATGCTGTGTATCACACACATTTTTGTAGGTAACAACCAGTTTTATGGGATAAATCTTGACAGGGAACAAACGGATTTTTGTAAGTACGCTATTTCACAACTCATTTATGTGACATCGAATAGCAATGATTGTGAATTTAACTACTTTTGTACCATACATTGCGGTAACAAAACAACTGTTTCTCACTCGGAATTCTAACCCTTTGAAACAATGTGATGTTCCGAAACAAGTAGGCCCAAATGGACAAATCTCTGGTGACTGACTGACTGTATCCAGGCCTTGGTTCCAAAGACCAGTCTTTCATGTCGTCTTCATTCCTGGACCCATTTCGTTGTCCGGTCAGTCCGTGTGTCTCTACCAGTCTTCTATTTTCACCTAATTCACAGACCCTTTTCAGTCACTGAGTCACATTATATACCTCGCGGCCCCCCGAGTCATAAAGTGTGGAATCAGAAAAAAGACCTCTGCTTTATTATATATATATATATATATATATATATATATATTGATTTTGGGAAGAAATTATATTCTTTCATACTCGTCTATCTGTGGCATTTGAAAATCAAGTGTTACTAAATTACAGACTAGGTCACTGTTAGGTATATTCTTCTGTCCCACGACAATATCAAATAGGAATATTGTTTAACTACTAGAATATTTTAGTGACAGTAGTTTCATAAACTCGGCTCGCAATTCCGTTAAAATTAAATACGATAAATATTTATAAAAATTCCAAGTGTGAAACAGAAAGTCAAAATTATAGTAAAACAATTTCATCTGCAGCTCATGCGTAACTTAACATGCAGCCTACACGGAACTGAAAGAAGTATAACTTCTAATGTAGTTTTTATTTACTGCTAATATACCTACGGCCTGCAAAAACCGGTATTCGAATTTGGGTAGCAGCACTACATAAAGATCGGCTCTTGGCTACTCAGTCTCTTCCTCATTTGGAACCTTGATCTGTCTTGGTGGGAGCAAAGCGTCTAGACCTGAAACTAAGCTCCCGGATTTATCGTACTTAATTAATAATGGCAGGAATTTTACCGTTATCATAAAATTTAAAGTAATTATATAAGAAATAATATTATTGTAGACTAGAACCAAATAAAAGAACTGTTACAAGTGGGGACATAAAGGTAGAGAATAAGACGAGCTCATTATTAGTTCCGGAACAGATTCTAGATTGAATAACTCAGAAGGAAAACAAATTGTTATTATGACAACACTTATAAAGCAATCTGAAATATATACAGATTTGTCGAATGCATGCATTATCTTTCCTGACTCTTTTGTAGCATGAAGAGTGACTGTTCTGTCCTGGTCTGTAGTCAGAACGACAGATGCCTATATTACGCGTTACTCCTTCCTCGCAGATGACAAAGCATGCCAAAAATTGTGCAGCAAGGGGCGAAACTTAAATTAATCACCTTCATTTGTCTTTTCATCCCTCGCGTCTCTTTTCTTCTTATTCTTCTTCTCCTTCTCACTAGCACCTCGCATCATCACTGGCGGCACCAGACCCGAGAAAGTTAGGATCCGCCAATTTCACTCAAATGCCACGAGATTCGAAAATCCCAAAGAGTAGACATTCTAATTTGACTTCGTATTCTATTCCTTAAAATTTGTCTAATTAAGAAACACTTCATTATTCACTCTTTCTGAGAGAGGAAAAGGATTCAAAAGGTTCTCCCGCCAACATGTTCCATCTACACTAGGTACAACTAGGATTCCATATAATGCACATAATTGTGAATAAAATACGGAACGCAGTTGAAACTTCTTCTTTGATTGCATGGTCTTTTCCAGATTAATAGCTCTGCTGGGGTGAAACCTGTCGTTCTAGTGAATGGACTTTGAACTGAGCGCGTAAAAGCGGCGGAAAAGATAAAGAATTAATCTGCCCTTGTTATCTCCACTCGTAAAGTAGAAATCGGTCGTGTTTCATCAGTGAAACTGTTCCATTTTCAACTTTATTCAAATCTGAAAAGAAGCTTGTCTACACAAACAGTACTTGAAATTTGTTCCTAGAAAATTTCTTTTATTTTAAAGAGATGACACGATAATTTCGTAATATTGCGTTTGATGAAAAGTCTCTCCACGATTTTGCGTGATATTTGAGTCATTTGCACAGCTAAATTGTACATGTCCATAGCATAATTCATATAGGTTTTATTTTCTCAACTTTTACTTCCTTCAAGTATGCTCCATTAATTCTGGTCTAAATATTTCGTGCTATAGCCTACTTGGTGTCTGTAGATTTCCCTTCTTAAAATAAAATATCTTGGGTTCCTAAATTACAGTGTTATTGTCTATATGCCTTATAATGCGATTCTGAAAGTGGCCAGGACAGTAAGTCACCACCCAACTTAATATCTGCTTATAAGTATGCACTTATCTAAAAATAAACCAATATTATATTTGTAATACAATATTCATACACGGAAGAAAGTTCGGTGGCAAGAAACTCTTGTTCATTAAGAAGTAAAAACTGGCTAGATTGAATATTAGCAGAGTGATGAGTCCTCAAGGCACACGTTTCGCTCTGATACTATGATTTTAATGACGGTCTCAATTTTGACGTGCAAGATAAGTGAGGTTTCTTATAAGTTGAGAGGCGGCAGGCGGTAGTAAGATATTAAGAGCAGCAGGAAGAAGTTCTTGAGAGCCTAGTTAATGCGCAATTAAGAGTGTAATTACTGTTGCAGCCTGAGATGCTTGTCAGTCTCGCATTCTGCAATCTCCTCAGACGCCCCGGGTGTTGACGTCATCAACGTCACGCAACCAGTCCCTACGCCTCCAAAATGATACATAAACCTGCCTGACAGCCCGCTTAAATGAATCGCAAATTATTTCTAAACCGTTCCTAATTTAGTCTCGCCTGAAAAATTAAATTAAGTAGTAACGGTAACAGAATTATTTTGTAATTAATTAGACTGCTTATAACTAATACTGATGAAGAACTCTGTGTGAACGTGGCCTACATGTCATCCACCGACGTAGTCGCTCAAATCTTTTCGACAACTACCTTCACGATTTCCATGGTCACTAAACCATATTTCGTCACTTCTTCTCCTCACCACGTGTCTTTTAAAACAGGTGCTCGTCGCCAGTTGGACAACAGTCCGTTCTACCATTCAGATCCGTCATATCCCATTCGCCGCCTAAAACACCCTGGCCCTACATAGTGCTTCAAAGAAACTACCAACATATTCATCCTGAAGATGGCAACTGCATTGTATGCCGAAACGTTGGATAACTTTCGACAATCTACGCGTTTCAGTCCTGAAACCTGAAGTTCTGTTTTTAACACCGGCCGCGAAAGCCTAACATAAGAATCACATGTGATATCTTGGTTCATCGCTGCAAATAATTCTGTTTGTATAATTATGTAGACCTACAAATCCTGTATGAGTTTTGCCGTTCTTCACGAATAGTAGAAAGTAAAGGAACAGGTGCTTGGAGAATATTACATAATAACGAGCTTCATAATTTTAACTTCCACTCGGTATTAATAGGATAATTAATTTAATCAAGGATAATATCGGAGGGGCATGTAGCTCATAATTTGTTGGTACATAAAAAGTGTACGGTGTATCAGTTGGATGCCTTAAATGAAGAGATCTCTTGGAACACCCAGACTTCTTAAAATGGATTCAGTAGGATCGTGACAATTTTTAATGGTGGGCTTCTCTGCTGCTTTTAATTACACTATAAACTTGCTATGTCAAAGGATTGCATATATTTTTGAGTCTGTTTAACTTCTAAAAACACACGGTCATTCTTTATTTAACTTACAGTACTCCTTAAGTAATTAAGATATAAAGTTTTTTCCTAATACACGTATAGTCCCACTGATAACTATTTTAAATCTCATTAGTCAAATCCTTGGGATAAGTATAGTGACTGGACGACGGGGTTCGATCTCCGACAGACGCAGAGAACTTTTCCTCTAGCCTCTGCGTCCAGACCGACTCTGGGGCCCACCCAGCCTCCTGTCCAATGGCTACCGGGGTCCTTTCCCGGGGATAAAGCGTGGCCGGGCCGCGAAGCTGATCACTCACCCCATCTAGTGCCGAGGTTAAGAACGAGTAGGAGCTATACTACCTCTCCCCCCAAATGCCTATATGGCGTATAGCGGGACAGCTTTACTCTTACTTTACTTAACTTTATGATATAAATGCTTTTATTATAAAAGCCATTCTCTTAATTTTCGGTGTTTAAATCGTAAAATTATACTGGCTACATAATTTGTTCAGCTGGAACACGGAGCTTTGGAGGCCATCATTGTCTCCCGCTCCCCATTCTTAGTCCCGTGTTCACATAAAATTCTCTAGATACGTTATCCAAAATGTAACAAATGTGTATCAAATTCTGTTTACTTTTCACCAACTGCACCAAAATATTTCCAGGTATAATTTAAATATGTATCACATTTTGTTTGCAAATTTGTTTTTAATTTAAAACTGTTATGTATATTTTCCTCTGACATCTTCCTTGTTTCCCAAGCCTTCTTCGTCCGAGACTAATGTTTTCTTGAACGGCGTATCCTCGTTGAGATCCGAGCACAGCTGCTTTTTTGGGGTTTCCACACTAGTGTAGCAGATGTCAACCTGTCCAAACCTTGCCGGATAAGATTGGATCGTTACACTGTAAAGTCAATATGCAAGCCGCCAATTAATTATCCCAGATCCAAAAGAATCAGGTACTGCGTACAAAAAGCGCATGTTTTATGTGTGAGAGCCGTCAGTTTCTTGTGTGTCACGAAGTTTGATCTGTACGTAAGTGAACTGTTGCGAGGAACAAATCATTGTCACGCGGACAACTTCTCTTTCCTGCGTGTCGGTCCGCCGGCCAGACAGTGACGAACGGTCTGTTCAAGAAGTTCGTGTTATGAGGCGGTTTATTTCACGGTGGAAAGGAAGATATAATTACCTGCTGTGCCCCGTCACACCGTCCAGTTCTTGGCTCAAAAGAAACAGCTTGAAAGACCCCATAAATCGTCAGAGCTAGCCGGGAGATGTAACCAATGTGGAGGAGACAGACAGAGTACGAGCATCGGAAAAGACGGAAAGCGACACGTTATTTATGGCGGGTGGCAGGCTTCGCTGGTGGCGGCGCAGTGCGGTCACTAACTGAAACACCGTTTGTACTCTTGTTCTTTCATTCTTCATTCCTTTTCCTCCCATTACATCTTTTTTTCTTCTTGTTTCTTTTCTTTCAACTCTGCCAGTTAACGAAACTATTATGGCCCCGTCAATTAATGACCCACCATTTGGATGTCTGTACATTTCGTGTACAGCATGGTGTTGAAATGGCGTGACCCTTATTTATAGTTCAAAGGCGGACCGCAGCTCAACGAAAGCGATAAATAGAATAAAGCAAGAAGCAATGTGTGCTTTCATACCACATGCACATTTTGGAGTATTTGGCCTCCACTGATACGGCGGCATGAAATACACAGGAGATTTGAATGTTCTGTCCAAATGGCGGGTGAAGAACAGTGGTTAATTGGTTCGGCAGCCGATGTGTTTCTGGGAACGGATGTCTGCCCATTTGCTCAAAAACAGAGCAGCCACTGCGATGACATTCGTAGAAATTTCTGGGGGCTTTGGGGGGGGGGGGGGGTAAGAGGTCGTAGTCGGGACAGCAGAACATCTCGTCGAGTTTTATATCATTTAGGTTTGCACCGGTCCTATTTAAAAGAGGTTATAAAACTGGAAAAGCGATCAGAAGGTTATATTCGTGAACCGTATTTGTTTTCATATATTGAGAATAACGCCTTCTCTATTCTAAAACAATTTTGCCTTCACTAGGCTCCATAATCAACACTGAGAGCCCTGTGTCTGCAGATTCAATTAGCTTCCGTTACTTAAATCACATGTTTCTACTCGCTTGTCTCACTGCATACTCGTCTGGCCATGTTTATGAAAAAGAAATGGTGGGGATGTATATCGTATTCATATCTGAATGTCATTCAGGACCGTCTTGGGAGTGCGCGGATTCTATGTTTGGCTCCGAAAAACGTCTCTTGTGTAACGTTGCAGTCGAACTACTGTGGTACAGGACAGGGCACTTCTTTCGGACATAGGCAACGTATCCTAAAAGCAAGCGGTGAGAACCCTCCCTAAAATATAACATATATAAAATACATCATTTTCTTTGATAAAGTTTACGTGGTGCTTTTTTTTCGGGCTTCGCCCAGTTTCACAGCATCCAATTAACGATCATTACGTCAAGTTCCCGCATTAGTGCGTGCTTGGTTAGCGTAGAGGCAGCATTCATTTATGTTTAATTATAAAATTTGCGTAACAAAATATGCCTAGGTGCCTTTTTATGTTTTATTATAATTATATTATAAATATTTTTCACGTTAAGTTCTTGTTTTATATTGCCATGATTGAAAAATTAGAACTTCGTATGTAGTTATACTACAATTTTACTAAGCACAAGAATTTATGCCTACTGACGCTAACATTTAAGGCAACGCCTATAGTCGTAATAGTACTTTACCTGAAGATGACTTTGTAGGCATGCACTACTTGTAAGGACGAAAAACATATGCATTGTAGGCGATGTTGCGAAGAAGTTTTGGATGTAGACGAAAAGAATTGTTAATATTTGAAAATCTCGTAAATTGTACAATCTTGTATTTTACATATTCCCCGAACATTCATGCTTCCCGAAAGTAAAATGAGTGATTCAAATGAACGTGTTTATAATGTGTGAACAAAGAGAGTAATACCTAACTGATTAAATGTGAGCACAGCCATACATAAATACAGAATGTCACAAAAATATGTATACACAGTTGCAAATGTGGTGGTCACTTGTCAGACAGTTGTTCACCGCCGTCAACTGTGGCACGAAGCTAAAGATTATCAATTTAAACTCCTACACTACATTCACTAATTCACTAAGTGAAAATGCTGACGTACGTAACGGTTTAATTTATTAAAATGTCTTTATTTTATTCACTGAATATGTGTATACATCTTTCTGAGACACTTTACATGTCTCTGTTCAGTTTGGAGTTTAGAGTAAAGTCAAATTTATTCCTATCTTATACTGCATATAATCTTATATTTCCAGTACATTCTGAAACAGTGTATTTTATAATTTCGTAATGGTTCTGTCACGCCCTCAAAACATCTAAGATTCTTGTTGTTGCATCCAATTATGATTTTAGAAATTTAACTACTAGAAAGTAGCTTAATTTAATTTATCAAAATGGTAGAAGCCATTATTCAAACCATTACGATGCACCTCTCTATAAGAGTGGTTTAGTAGTATTTCAAGGTAATGGGACTCCCCCTTCCACATAATCACTAGTATCAGCTATTTTTTAAAATCCTCTCTTTGCTTCCTTCCTTGTAATTTGTTATTTTTCAGTTTTCTCAAGATTCTCTTCAGGACGGAATGGTTATGTATGGGAGAGAAAGAGAGAACCAGTTAATCTCATTAACGTCTTTAGAGACTTGATTAAACGTCGCGACATGCTAACTCATTAAAAGAATGTTGTGAACAGTTTTAATCAAAAGTGCTCTAAAGTTACGTTTCCTGGGCCTGAAAAGTGAGCCCGCCGCTAAATCAGGCTGTCTTCTTAATCCTACTTTCTCTCTGTACACTTAGTTTAATCGGACACTGCATCTTTTTCAGTCAGAAAGGCGGAAAACTATTCCTATAAAGTTCCAGATGATGATTAGAGAGGTGATTTTGGTCGTTGTTGTCTTCAGTGTCTCATTTGTAAAATCGTAGCAGACACCGCCATTGGAAGAGCGTTCATTCCCTTCCTCTCCGCCTACAGTTCCACTTGAAAGATTCGTCTGGAGCTGGAGTTGAAGTGGTACAACTCACCCCTCCCCATTACCGCTCCCAATGTTCGCTTCTCCGCCCCATAATTCTTCAATTCTTTTAATAAAGGTCCCGGTGTGCGGGATTAATGAATTCACAGCCTACGGCTCTTCTATTGATCATTGCCGAGCTTGTTCTTAATTACGTTTGTCCGCCATCTTTACTCCAAAGAAGGGAGAGCTTCCTTTTGTAACTTTCTGGCTTCGTTCCATGTTCGGTTCCGACCCCGTGACTCATGAAGCTGACTTGAATAATTCTCAATTCTTTCACATTAAGCTAGGGTTGTCTTAATAATAAATTATTGCTGTAGCGAATAAGAAGTTCTTTCCATGCGTTGATTAATATCTACTTACAAATCTAGATCTTTAAATACACATAATTCAAACATATATCATCATAAGCCTATTGGACGATAATAAATTAATTTGTCTTTTAAACAAAGGTAGATGAAGTATGGTAGGTACGTAAATTATTAGTACCGCCCATATTCGGTTAGTGTTGATGTATTGGAAACGTTCCTACTATTACAGACATCAATGTCTTTTACGTAATAAAGCTCTTAATTAAAGAAAAGAATATTATCTTGTCCGGCAGTAAAGTGATAGCGGGGGACAAAGTTGTTCTCCTGAGTAAATAATGACAAACAAGTTTCAAAGCTGCTGGAATTTTGTGGAAGAAGGCCTTCCACTTCGCTTTACGTCAACCCTTAATTTACTAAAATTACCAGTAATGTAGAGTACACAAAACTGTAGTAGTTATCGTACACTATTAAAAATTTAAAACTCCGTTTTAATACTTTGTTAGATCTAATGCGAAATTAATTTGTTTAAAATGGCTATTGTAGTTTAGCAAATTATTTCTTAAAATTTTAAATCATATAAAATTTGTGGAAAAGTATTTTGAAATGAGTAGGTTGACTGGAATCGTCTCTCAGTTTTCACAGCTAGAATCTTCTTCTGTGCCAACTGTATACGGCAAAGAACCCCAATCTTGCTCCCGAGGGTTATAGGTGTTCATAAGAAGATTTAAATGTTTAAAATTTTAATTTTTCGTTTATTTGTCACTCTCGCAATAGTTCCACTTCACTGATCTGAGGGAAACGTTTCCTCGAATTTTAAGTGCAGCTGCGAAGATGTTATTTATTTAGCATTTATTGTTTGTGCAAAACGGCCTTGTGAAGACACGCAAGCTACTCAAATTAAATATTGAAATAGCATTAATGAGGATACAGATTTTCAGAATTATAAGTTGACTTCAACTCCTTGTGCCCACACTACAGGCCACACATCGGGTTAGGTAAATACAACACAAATTGTTTCCTAAAATATGCCGTGCACTTAATTCAACTTTCTGCATACGGAGCTGTATATTACAAGGAAGTAAAACGCGTTTTTGATTCGAGATGACGAAAATAGTTTACTGTCGAAAAGAATACCCAGCAGTAATAAATTAAGTTAGATTGTAGGTCTGCTTACTATCAGAATTCTCCCTTTTGAAGATTCTGCTCTTGCTTTCAATCTATAAGCCAAATGTCTCCTTCATGCTCACATTTCCTCATTCCGTCTCATCTAACAGCTGCAAACAGTTGGATTATTGGGTGTTACATTGGATCTGTGTTCTGCGGAAGTCGAGACAGGATTTTTGTCGTTCTTTAAAACCCGGGGCTATTCCCTTAGCATTTCGCTTGTAGCATTTCCCACCAAAGCCAGCCTGGAACTGCTATGAAGACATCGGAAATCGGTCCCACACTCTTCCCTTTTACCCCCAAGGGAACACTAAGAAGAATTAGTGTAGGATTCGAGAAGCAGAGTCGATGTAGGATGTGACCTCGGAGGGCATGTTGGAGTGGCCGTTTCACCTCGATTCCGATATCAACATGTGATATCATTCCAAGACCTGGCAACATGAAGTCAGGAGACAATACTAACATTCCCTGTTACCTCCCAATCGGATGGCTTACACTAGGAAAGGTGGTATTTCTCTAACAAAACCCTTAAGATACGGTTTGTATTTTTTTTTTGTGTTTTAAATTGCATGCTTTCCAAAGAATTATGTATTTGTTTTGTACAACGTGTAACTGCTTTCGGAACATAAATTACTAATATATTAGTTCTGTTCTTACGTTGATTTAGTTTAGTTTACGAAGGTCTAAATGTATTCAACACATTGCTTAAACCTTATCATTCTCATTACATCTGGAAGAAACAAGAAATCAAAATATTTGTGAACATGAAGATAAAGTGCCCCTGTCTGTAGACAGGCATCAACATATGTGGAAGTTCGAACAATTGATATTAAAGATTCATGTTTAACTGCTCTCCCTAGACAAGAAACAAACAGATTAATTAACCTTATATTTCATTAAATACACAATTAGTAGCCGGAATGAGGGACTAGACACAGATTCGAAAATGACGGTTAAGGCAGGTATATTTCAGACAACTAAAAACGTTCAGTATGATAAAGCTGTCTCTTAATATAGCCAAGTAGCTTTTTTTTTGAGGACGGTAGATCTATTTTAACTTGAATTGAGCAACAGACAATTATAGTTTTATACACTTCATTTTACAATTTTCAAACTTATGCAGTCTTAATATTAAATACAGGAACTAATATAAGTTAGAATTTGAAACATTTCCAATGTAAACTACAATTTCGTATATCCAAAACAGAACAATTGAAAATTATTGAACTGTTTCAAAACCTCTAAATTCATAGAGCAAAGTTTTACAAGATGTTTTGACAATTATTACACACGCCATTATACACGTCATGTACGAACTTAGGCTACTGAAGGGTTTTTTGTTTGGAATTGATTTTTGTAATGGCTATCTTTGCTCCACAGGTATTTCGCTGATTAATTTTCCTATACAGCTCTATCCCCTTTCTTGTTCTGTTGTCAGGAGCAAACCACAGACTAAATATTTATACCCGCATTTAGTGACAAAAACGTGCTTTATTGTCGTTGATACGCAATAAACAATAAAAAAACAAGTTGGTAGAAAATTAAATGTATAGTATTTAACCTGCATTGTTCAGTATCCAAAGAGGAAAAGCGTGGGTTTTGACTTCACCCCATGCGTTGGAGTGAAGTGACCCTAGTCAGATTGCAGTTCAACCTCCAAGACTCGAAAGAAATTCTACTAAGAGCTAGCAGTAAATTTGGTGGCTGATCCGACCAGAAGCTGGAACTGGGGTTACTTGGTCTCAGAGGGCTCCATAGAAATTCTCACCATGGCCTCTACTACATCTTAAGTTGAACACTTTAAATATATAACATCTCCTAGATTGAGATTCACTGTTGAGAACGACATTAGCCAGTTGTTTGGTGTGATGTATTTATTAAATCTGACTGTGGAAGGAATTTATTTCAGGCTTCCTCAATTAACTCATCAGTTCTCTAGTGTCCTTGTAAAATATAGGTAGCGCAATAATCCTTTGCTCTACTGCATTTTGTTTCACGTATCCGCGGTATTTAATTTGTGTACGCACGGGAAAAATCCGTGACTTATCATCCATCAAGAGGTTTAAGTTTATTGACGGCAGTTATAAAAACCATTTCAGTCCAGTCAACACCCGAACACCATCTTTCTGTAAGATTAATTTATTGTTCGCCTGGCTCTGTCTTTCTGTCATTCCGATTAAACTATTGTCTACAGCAGTGTCCAAACCCCAAATATCTCATAAGGCCTTGATCTTGCCAACCGCTAAGCATTTAAGGGATGCAATCCCTCAGTAGGCGAGGATTTATTATTTATTATATTTAGGTTGTGTGATTGGTCATTAGGTTATTTGATGAAAATTATGAATTTTGCAGGTTAGTGAGCGAAGGATAGAATGAGATAAAGATGTACGGTGAAACGTAAATGATGAAAGAGGGGTGGTAGAAATGACTGTGGCTTAAAATTCAAGGACCTACACTAGCATTCGTCTGTATATATGGAAAATATTCCATAAATCTACGTTTTGAGAGTACGCCTTTACTGAGGCTGTAACCAGAATCCTACATCTCGAATATGACGATTCTGGAAAATAAACTTTGTATTTAAATTTAAGACATAGTTCATGTCACAGTACATGAGTAGACGTGTTCATAAAATCCAAACATTCATAAAACTGTCTTCTTTTGATGGACTTGTGTTGTTACTTTGGCAGATCTTCGGTGGTATCCTCCAGTATTTCCGGTGTCATATGGCACATGGATAAGGTCAGTATGTTTTGTGATGCGTCTGCAGTGGCTTGTTCCCCACCGCTTGGGGTTCTCAAGAAACACTCTTGTTATATTTGAAAGTATATCTTCAAAGTGCTCTGTTGAAATGGGTCCGATAATGGTGCGAAACAAGTAAGGGAAGATAGGAAATTACATAACGTTAACTTTAGAAATATTTCTTTTCTTTGCTATAACAGAGGTAAAAATTTAAGGGGTTCGTAGTTTTATTTCCCCTGAGTGTAGTCCTGTTCACAAGCAATTTGAGCTGGTAAATTGAGGCATGTCCCACTGCGGTTGTTGGATGTTTAACCAATATTAGATGCTGGCCTGTTGAGGGCTGTATTAACACATAGTCTAGGGGTTGTTCCTATTGTTTGCTTTTAACGTTGGAGGCTGTAGTCTTAACAGTGTTTAACGTTTTTATCAACAGGGTACAACCTGACTTGAGAGCTAATAGCTGTTACTTATCCTGAAAATAATAACGAATTAATCACTTCTTCTAACATCACACAAGGCTTCACTTTTAAATTTACGGATCTGATTTAAGGTAACCTACTTCACACTACAGTACACGAAAGTTAAATGAATGTGGCCAGGAACTCACGTCCTGCATTACTATCATACCGTAAAACGTCGTGTATATTCTGATTTGAAAAAAAAACTTAGGAGACATGCATTGTGACACTAAAACCAACAACAAAACATATAAGTAAATAACAACACTACAAACAATGGAGCAGCGGAAAGCAACAAAAACGCTTGAGAAGTATCTTTGTACTAAAGACCAATGTTTTCCTCTCACGAATAGTAACGTACGCATGCGCACAAAATCACTTGCCTACTGGGCCGCCTACGTCACAGGAATTTATCTCCAGCGGACTGAATTTATGTCTGCAAACGAATTCAACTTATATGAACTCGGTAAGTATGTTCCTTGTCGGAATACACACAATATCCTCACGCGTTCTTTGCAACGTGCATTTAAAAGTGTTAAAGCCGCGTTGTACGATAGTTCCCACGTTGGCCTCCAGATATTAGCACCTCAGTGTCTACTCAAAGAATTTCCTCATCCGTCATTTTGTTGTCACTCCTCGTAGGATATTCGAAGTACGTTTTATGAACGTGCAAAATAGCACAATATTCACACCAAATTTCATCTGAATCCGTCCAGTGGTTCACGAGTTTAATCAGCTGGACAGACGGACGGACAGAAAAGACTAGCACACAATACGTTCTAGCTATGCACTTGCGCAAAGACGCACAATAAGAAGTCAACAATTCGACTGTACTGAACTGCACTGCACGCACCATTTTCGGTCCCAATGATAAACTTTAGTAATAAATACCGTAGTGAATGCCAACCGAATAAGCTAAAATCAGTTCTTTCTCCTTATTTGTCATGTTTATTCAAGTCAGCTTGGCATTGCTCGAGGTTTAAACAGACGGTGGAGGAATTTATGCAATGCATTTTCTTTCAGAGAAATATTCTGTATCAACATTGTGAGCACTAATGCGCTACAACACTCTCATGAGTACTAACTATTGTCTAGAGACAAGAAATGTTAATTGTAGTATTCTAGATTTTATTATCTCCTTCATGGTTTGTAACAAAATTTATACCACAAAGATGGCAATTTAAATTTTACGTATATTTCTCGGGTACCCATCGCATTGCGCTCTGTTCAATCATTACACGATGCAAATGTTGCCTACAAAAAAGGTAATAATTGTCTGTCCATCATTTGGTGAATGTTCAATTAACTAAACGGATTGAGATAACATTTTATACAATTGGTCTACGTTGAAATTTGTATATCGAATTTTAGTTTTTCTTTTAAATATATTAGATATATTTTCCTAAATTCTTAACAGGACAAGTAATCAAAATATTTTAATATTTATACTTTTCTGTACCATTATGTTGTCTTCGAGAATGTTCTTTGTGAAATTAACATTACTACTCACACCTATTCCTAAAGTTCTCTCTGCTGCAAATGACGGAGACTCCATGCCTCAGTAACTGTTTCCCAAACGTAAATGATTTGAGGTGTTTCATACGCCCATTGACCAAACAAGACTTCTTCTGAGAAAAGAAGAGGTTTATTTTAGCATAAAAATATTCCTGGTATGAATTTATAGAATAAGTTCGTGCAAAGACAGGCGTATAGTCGGAAGTTTATTCATGGACATAGCAATTCCTGTGCATCTTCTCCATTTATCTTAAAAGCAAACACTTTTGTGTTGTTTAGTCAAATAACATAAGCACAAATTAACACGTCGCTCAAATAACTGTCTGTAGATCTTGAAACGTGTTCCTAAAGCAAACATGGGTCTATCTGACTGCTAAAGATTTAGCACCATATTTCATTTTCTACAAAATAATTCCTAATTACTTTATTATTACTCCGCCTTAAGATGCTTAATTAATTTGTATATATTTCTGAAAAATATTAGTTAGCTTAATGGATTTAATAGGAAACTGATGGTTTGTAATGTTTACCATAGAATATTCGTATGATCAAATAAGAGAAGGGTGTGATGGGCGAGATATGTAGCACGCAGGAAAAGAAGATAATGGGCATAAAATCTTCATTTAAATGCCTGAAGGTATCGGACCACTCGAAACGTTTAGGCGTGTATGGGAGGGGCATTAAAAACGATATTCAGGAAACATGGTGGGAAAGTGTGGAGTGGATTGATCTGGCTCTGAAAGGGCACTGAGTATGGGCACAGAATATCATAGGCTTTTATCTCATTAAGGAAGTAACGAGAAAATGACTAAATTTTTTAGCTTTCTAGCAGACAACTCGTCAACTTTCTACATGGTATCGATGATTACCGACAAATTCTTAGACGCTACATATCACCAATATAATGACAATGAAACACGTTGTCAAAACGTTCAGTGTTTGAACTGCATTTTTTGACGTAAATACGTCTATAAGGAAGGGTCATTCGGCAAAAAAGTGTAACGAAAAAGGCAAACGAAAAAGTGTAACGAAAAAGTGACAGGAAAATGTGTAAGATCCGATAACAATGGTTACCTAGAGAACGTCGTGTTTACTCGGCATTATTGTTACCTAAGAAACGTCATCTGTTTACTTGGCATTATTGTTACCTAGGAAACGTTACATTACATTATATTTCATAACATTACATTACAATACATTACTTTACATTACATTCAGCTATCACAGACCCATCTTAAGGGTAACTAATTAAAGTTAAATAAGCAATATCTTAATCAAACTTTACGCAATTGTAAAGCGTGTATAAAGGAAATATTTAGAATAAAGCCACTATATAAACTCCTTACGGTATAGACGTATTTACGTGAAATTCTCCGGAACCGTGGTTCCACTGTCACTTTTTCCTTCAGAATTTCTCGGAGTGTGCAAAGCATTTGCTTCTCCAGGTCTCACAATTGTAATTCCTGAGTTAGTTACTGCGTTAAATCCTATATCCCATCAGAAGTAATCATTCCACATAGTAGGTCATTTTAAATTTGTCACTTATTCTCCATAACTCAGCGTCAAATGAACCTTGCATTATACTTATCTTCAGTCTGTATCCTTGGAGTTATTATATGGAAGAAACATAGTTTTTATGAGAGAAAAGCATATAGTAGCGTAGCTTTAGTAACGATAACAAGAAACAGAAGAAAATAAGAATGCGAAACAATGGGCAGTATTTTCAGTGGCTCGCAGATGTATGTCACAGTACAGCTGTAATGCCATCAACATGGAAGATTCAGGCTTGAGATTACCAGCTTGCTGTTTCATGCATTACCTGGTGTTGGGGAGTGAGGAGGAGAAACATGGGGATGCCAACAATGACGATGATGAGAAAGAGACAGGAATGGTCAGATTAAAACCAAGGTGGTCCATGTCTTCCTAAACATCCCGCGGAGATCATCATTTACTACAGTTCTCTTGCTGAAGATAATGCGATGAGTTATGTATGACTGAACCACCACAGCGGGAGGCCCGACGATTTCAATGTGCCAGGAAATGGAGGGCGATGAGGCTTCTGGGTATTTACTGGTGGGGGGTAGCGCTATAATCAAGCCTTTACAGCACAGATGTAACTGCTGGACCTCTCTTGCTTATCCGAACTTTCCTCTACTTCTCTATGGAGCTAATTACTCTTCATGGCCCGTCTCCTCTCTTCTTCACCCTTGGTAGTGTTGCTATTCATTCTTTCTTCTTTGCTTAGTCTTGTGTCTGCATTATGTTGATCGTGGATATTGCCACGTCACTCCGGCCTTGTGCTCCATCGCTCTCATCCTTCTATCTGCCTGCTTCCTTTGTTGACCACACTGATATTCATCGCATTGTATGGATGGACACGCGCTGCATTTAAAGTGTCCAGGGCAGCGCTTCTCTGTCAAAGTGACATGGACTCCCCAACCCCCTGGAAATTTATATATAAGAAACTTGTCAGGTTCATAATGAAAAGACTCAGAATCTCGTTCCAGTTCGATTGGTAGACGACTCTCCATGGGGTGTGATGAGTATCGATTAAAGCACGCCGCTTTAAACGTGCCGGCTTTCAGCTGTTATTCAGATTGCAGGTCGAAGTAAAATTAAATTTCGAAAAGCGGCTGATCCCATGGAAGCGGAAATGTTGTACGTGAGGTTTAGGAGTAGGATCAGAGATTCGCTGATGTTAAGCGTGTCTCTGGCTAATGTCGTATTTTCACCGTTCTAGATCAGTAACTCTCAAAAGTCAGTTGGTATAAAGATGGCTGTCTTCTAGGTTGTTCCGTATAGCCTGATAGAATTTTACTGACGTTTTAGAGTTGTTTCCATGATCAGGGCGATTACCATCGCCCTGATGTTGGAGGCATGTCTGAAACGTTGGTAAACGTCTTAACAGACGACACGGCCCGACAACACAGAAGACAGTTATTTTCATACTCGCCACCGTGATAACCTGAAATCTCACTACACTTAAGTTCGATTTGTTGAAGCGTGTTTAAATTGACTGGAGCATTGATCTTATGATTACTATTATTGGCATATTTAATTTTCAGTCACTCACTCACTCACTCACTTATAGACTAGGATTTCTGAATTCTGGGAAGATATTGGCAATCAAAGTATGTTGTTATTGAAGAGGAGATCAGTAACAAATGAAGGTAATATTACTCAAAAACGCAAATAAAAAATAAATTCAATAGATTCTTATTTTCGGACAAAATGGTTAGGTTTATTCTTTCCAAATTAAAAAACACTACGACAAGACATAGTCATTTTGTTATTTGTTGCTTAAGGTTGTAAATAGACTAAAGATAATATTAATGTGTAAGTGAGGTGAAGAAATGTGGGGATGTAGAATGTTGAATGGACTGTAAATTCAGGTCGAATAGTGGAAGCAACAAATGAAATACAGCAACAGGTTGTGAAGATGTGAACTGGACTGAACTACCTGCAGTTCAGATTCAGTCTTAACTTTCGAAATTAGACTCGCTGAATTTTCCGTATGTGTTATATAATATTTCGTTACTTAGGTAGTAAAAAAGTACCTGTGTTTTTACAAATATAGGAAATATCCAAATAAATAATTTATATACCTAAAGTAAATTCGTGTGTGTCGTAGTCTATATTTGTATTATAGCGGTGTTTTATTATAACCAACTAGATGGCTTACCAAACCCGAAGGTATATCACTGAAGTAACCAAAGTCCTCCACCGCACCCTGTCCTGGACCAGCAAAATCCAGTTTCATTCAACTCCTATCTCTCACAGATCCCACCTGAAACTATCCTCCCATCCACGTCTAGGTCTCCTCAGCGGTCTCTTTCCCTCAGGTTTCCCAATCAATACCAGGTGAACACATCTTGTCCCATCCATGCGTGCTACATGCCCCACCCATCTCATTCTTCTCGACTTAATCACCCTGACAATACTGGGGGAGTAGAAGAGATTTTTAAGCTCATCATAATGCAGTTTTCTCCATGCCCTATCATCTTCTCTCTTAGGCTCAAAAATCCTCGTCAATACGCTATTCTCAAACACCTGCAATCTGTGTTCCTCCCTCTGAGTGAGAGACCATGTTTCGCACCCACACAAAACAACAGGCGGAATTATTTTTTTGTATATTTTATTCATTAGGTGCTTAGAAATCAGACGGGAAGACAAAATATTTTGAACTGAAAAGTAGCAAGCATTTTCAGAATTTAGTCTCCTCCTAACTTCCTCATAAATATCATTTTTATTTGTTATTGTTGTTCTCAAATGTTTGAACTTTGTTCCACTTTCAAAGGATTGTTAGCCATCCTAATATGATTTTTCCCGGCTGTTATTATGAATACATATATAACATTAATTTATAATTGATTCTAATTCTCCTTATATAACTCATGGTAAAATATTACAAGGTTTTATGCAAAGAGAATTAATGTTTCCTATAGTGGAAATATTTTAAATATTAATGCTAATTTATCTCAATAAATGTAACTTAATTCGGTGAAATTTGGTTCATTATTAATAATAAGTAATTTATTATTTTTGAGAGAATATTTTAAATTCAAATGTCACATTATTCGTGTTGAAACAGCAGACTGCATTCTAAACCGAATCAATTAATCACTCAACGTGCAGATCACATTTGGGCCTACCCTTCCACTGCAGTAATTTTCAATAGTAGCACCCTGCTTCAACAACCCTTTTCAGTGGAACTGTCAAGAAAGGATTAGAAATCAAAGCAAGGCAGGAAGCAGGCAGAAACACGCGGTGGTCATGCTGCTTTGCCACGGTTTGGCAGCGACTGATGCGATGAAGATGATGGAATAGCCCGCTCAATGTGGGACTACTAATGACCGGCGTCATTATGACTGTGGCCATTGTTGTATCTCAACAGCGGGGACCTCGCGGGACCTCTGGTTGAGCATGAAGGAGTTAATTTGTGGCTCTATTGAAAGGATCTTCAACTTGATTTGTTTACTTCCACTGCAGAAACTCCTGTTGTTCGGCGTTGTTCTCTCTGTGGTTCTGTGCTTCGAGCCTCACTTGATTTGTGTGGTAATGGTTATTCTCAAGTCCGTTGTATAATTATTTTCCTCAGGGATCTGATCTGATCTCACTATTTAACTCCTAATGCAGATATTTGACCTATTTAGGTTTTTATAGTGCTGAAATCCAGGCAGCCTTTTAAACCCAAACATAAGCCTTGCTCACTTAAGATTGACTTTAATGTTCTCCTCCCATCTAATCTTTGATCTTTCAAGTTCCTTTTGTACAAACATATACTCAATAGTTTATATATGTTCAAATCCAATTGAAGACGAAAAGTATTCGGACATATACACAATTTTGGGCCCTTTTTATTCAACTTGTGAGTTCAATATTTTACATAGCAATTAATATACAAATTATTGATATTATTGTCAAACTCGGCGATAGATGCTTCTATGTAACAAAGTCCTTCTGGAAAAGTTGATAGCTGTTCATCTAGTCATGCAAAACTCTTCCATTTTTAAAAACCGAAAGTTAATTACCGCATTCACAGGAGCTTGCCACGACTCCCTATTCTGATAATTTTTCTATTAATTTTTCGGAATATTTCACATACGCATACATCAATCGTGTGATTTGCCATAACCTGAATATCGTCACAAGCCCATAATACTAGCACTACGTCTCGATCTGACAAAAAACTTGCGAAGTTGATAAACCCTGAACACAGTCGCCATGTCATCAAAATCTTTTACAGTTATATAAAACTTCGTTTCCACTACTGTCAGCATTCACTGTATCGTCATTTGAATGTCGCACAATATCAGACTAGTTGTAAACACATTTCCTTTTTGAACCATCCAAAATTACTTCTTCACTTTAACCCTGAAAAGGAGCGAACAGGTTCTCCCAAAATGTCCGTAATTGTTAACACTTGGGCATTGTACGACATCCGGACGACCATATACAGTGAGAAAATCCTGTGACGATAAGTAGATAGCGCGATGCTCCGTTCGTCTTTATACAACACCGTCCACCCTGCAGATATATGTCTTACAGACTGGTCTTTGAGCTTGTTGAGATCCTGTACACAACCAGTAAAATTCAAACCGACCATCAGAACCTGAGAACCTGTAATCTCGACCGTCAGATGAGCCTACTGACTGTTTCTGCAGTTGGAGCTCAAACCACAGTTCATGGCGTGTGGAGGGCATACGGATCTGGGCTGCTATCTGGGAGGTCGTGTGGGCTTCTGGTCCTCCGCGGGACAGCATGAATATAATGGTGACACCATGGCGAAGTGGATGAAGCTACTCATCTCGCTGTATACTTACAGTGCTTTGTCACCACCAACACAATACAATCTACTTACCACTATAGCTGGCTTATTCACCATGAGGTCTCTACCACTACAGAAAAAAAAAGTTTTGTTCCGCAGTTTCGAGACATCAGTAACTTGAATAGAGTCTAGCTGAGAGCTTTATTTCTCTGCTGTAAAGTCAGTGTGGCGTGAAAAGTGGTGTGGAGGGGGTTCCGGTATTCTACAACTGATGCATTTGCATGTTGATACCCTTTCAGACTTTCGATGTAGTTAAAGTGGCGGATCTGGACGTGTGAAATACACAGTTTCAAATAATGCAAGTGACAGTAATGTAAATTATTACAATAACTTGAACATTCCCGACAAGATAAATCCTAGTACTTTTGACCTATTGTACAAGCCCATACAATTTGTCAGCCTCCCGTAAAAGAAGAATTCCCATTATCTTAAAACACTAAAAATCTCGTCCATTGACGTGTACCGCTGACTCCTGTGTAAAGCATCATATGCGTTTGCGGCCTGAAAGACAGAATCAACTTGAGACATAGTCTTCCCTTTGTAGGCGTATTAGGTAAAGTAAGCATTACTTCTGTATGATCTGAAATTTTCACAGCGAACCGAATTAATAAAATACTTTTGGAGCAATCGGTCTTGCCACATGGTTAAAACTTACCGCCATCACTGTCCCCACAATTAATTCTCGCCCTTCAGTCGTGTATTCGCATTGGACTGCCATGTTCTTACTTGTGAATTAATACCCTCACACTTGTAACACACACAATAAAATATATAAAAATAAACTTAGACACAAGATACGTATACAGGGAAATAATGAGGATTTGAACGCAACTTGTAAACTTCTTTCTGTTACATTCACGAGAATGTCGGCACTTCTTTCATTATGACGTCAAGCAAATGTTAGAACTGTCCAAACACACTGATTATGCCTACAGATATTTTTCGACAGTACAGGAAATAATGGTTTGTCACATATTATCTCAAACGTTCCTGTGGATGACATGCTCGCTCACTCACTAAACCACTCTATGGTGCAAGATATTGTTTAAAAGTCGACTATATACTCGGCTTATCAAAGACATGCTGGCGTTTTAATTAATTAATTTAATATGATGTATATTTAAATGTAAACACTTTTATGTTGCTATATCTTAAAGATGGCTGTCTTCTGGGTTGTTGCGCCATGCAGTCTGGCAGATGAGTGAGCACTGCTCACTCATCGCCCTGATGATGGAAGCAGCAAGGTCCTCTGAAACGTTGGTAAACTTCTACCAGACTACACTGCGTAACAACCCACAAGACACAAATCTTCATGAAAATACGTTTTTGCATAAAAACCGACACAGACAGTATTGCATTTTTCTAGACCCTTCGAGTAACAAATCCGCCACTGGTTACAACTAAATTGGGGGGGGGGGGGGGGGGGGGACAAGTCAGACCAGACTGACATGAAACTCAACCAAGCACCAGGAACTTAATATGTTTTCTTCGTAGCGTTTGCTTCCCATCAGGAAACAATTATAATTACCATTCATACATGCATATTTCAAATAGAGACAATAAAGAAGGATTGATAACTGAAAATGATGTATGTTTTCTCTACATGTTTTGACGATCATCTCTGAATTGGTTCCATCGTAGAATGTTTAGAAACTATTTGTTATTTGCTGTCATCATAATTATAATAATTTTATCATGCCTTTATGTACGAATGATATATAGGCTATCTGTGTCGGATATCATAAATCAAAAACAAACCTGCTTTTCGGTATTCTATATAACCCATTCCATAAATATGTAAGCTTATCTAAATAGCATTAAACAAGTACAAAGTTACTGCTATAAAATATTTATTAGCTCGAACTGTTGTAATAACTTACATTTCTCAAGAACGTTAAAGATTTTAGTGTTTGGAACACCGAGACGTGGAATTTGTGGCTAGTTAACAGCTGCTTCTGTAACAGGTTTGAAACCCACATAGTATAGTAAGATATAAACCCCGTTTCTGCATGACAGCACCTTGTACTTGAAGGCTTTATTGCTAGAGTTTCGGAGATTCTTATTACCTACGACGTGACTATACAATGACAAACCCATTACAGAGAAAGTGTTGTGACCAAATTTGATAGATTTTCTAGTGTTTTCCACTGCTTTTCGAAGGGACCTCATATTTCTTTACGAGATTTGATATTTACAAGAACACCTTTTTCGATTCTTGACAAGACCTGTACCAGAATAAAACAGGAGTGATTTACTTTATTAAATAAATTAGCGTAAAAATAAATTTACGTTAAAACATAGACTTAATTGTTAAAAGATTGTGGAAATTCTTTATTAAGGGACTTGTTTTTGTGTATAGCGTTTTCGCAGGAAGGATTTTGAGCATGGAACATAGTCCAGTTTGGTGTATTTTTAAAGTTCTAAAGGTTAAATACGTCAACTTCTGATAAATGGAAGATTTATTAGGGTACGTCGGTTGTTTACAAAGGCTAAATTCTCTACTGGCTTCTTTCAGTTCAGTATGTCGACCATACGTCCGTTCAGTCCTCCGAAACGTCCTTACATTAATGTGCTTGCTAGCAGTTTTGCGTGATTTGTGAACACTTCGCAATTTCACTTCGACAACTCTCTCTTGTCGCATTTCGATCCTCAATCGAATGCTGGATGTTTATTAGAAGGTACACGGTTATTGATTCTTAAGTTACTAACGGTCCCAATTTAACTCCAGAGGTTATATAGCTTCTAACGTAACGGGAAGTTCGTTATGAATTGTAGGCAGACAAGTATGTGGAATAATAAAGCCTTGATTTGTTTCAAGGTAGACATTCACTTGGAGGGACTGTGTAAAATCACTAAACCTGCAGTCAAATTAGCCGGTAATCTGGTATAGATTCGAACCAAAAACGTTCCGAATAAGGTAATGTTACCTCTGCACAAACTTGTTCGGTTATGTAGTTGGGAAAGCAGGACTGTCCAAAGTTTACGCGACAGAAAATGACAACAAGGAATTGGATCTTACTTCACTTAATTACCCCCCCCCCCCCCAAAGCAACTTTGCACTTCTGTACCAATTTTTATTTGTTCATTAATAATGTTTCATCTACTTATATAATTCCAGCTACTCCGCTGAGCATTTCAAGAAGCTGACGGACCACTGGTGGTTCTCGATCACACTGCTTCAAACACGTTTCGTTACTGGCAGCTAACTTTCCGAATCAGTGTGACAATCAGTACGAAAACACGAAGCAGTTTTGGGATTCCATGTCACCGCCCTTCCGGCTCTGTGAAACGATGTGAGACAACATGGCAGTTGAATGTGTGTGAGGAATTGTGTTGCACACACACTGTTTCGGCGTGGGAGACAAAACATTCTTAGGCTTTGTGGTCATCATTGATACCAGATATAACTCCAACATATTTTATTTGAACCCGAGTAATGAAAATCTTTATAAAACGTCTTTACATTGACAGTGACCCTCAGGTTGGGAACTAACATTCGGTAATTCCCGCTGTTTTCGTCAAAATCTGTATTTTTTGTTTGCAATCACCCTGTGTTAATTTCCTTCTGGCTTTGTCTACAGACACGAGTAAATCGACTTCTGTTATTAATTTGTGCGACCGGCTCAATTTAAATAAATTTGTCTTGATGTACATGTGTATAGTGAGGTCTCTGTGTGAACATAGTATTCTGGTCGACCTCCCTGCACGCCCTCTCTCCTCCTCCCCCCTCCAACTGTTTTTCCTCTTTAACAAACGACGTCAGCCCTCAGCGTCACGTTTTGTTTATTATTCATGAGCGTGTTACAGGCGGAGGCTCGTTTATCAAAGGATCCTGTAACTCTGATAAAATTAGATTAATGTGCGGATGTTGGTCACTATTTATCCCCGTCACCTGACTTCAAAGGGCCGGAACCCCTCATCCCATTTTCCCAGCTCCTACCCGTAACATTCGCCCTCTCACTCCCTCGCATGTCGGTCGTAACTTGTTTAACTCCACCAATGAGAATACAGTATGCATCAGGGACCAATACGGACCTGCTATAACTCTTTTCTGTTTCCCAGGGTTCATTGCGACAGTTCCACGACTTCTAATGAAGTCGTATGGCAACAAGCGGAAGTTGCAAGTTAATAATATTGTTTATATGTCTTTTTTATGTTGCAGCAGGATTCATGTTTCGCATTATGAACATTATTGTGGATGACTCATTTATTCATGCTTTTTAGCACGCCAACCAGTCTGAAGATTTTTGTATTATGTACTGCGAATGGTATACTGCAACAGAAGTAGCGCGCTGTGTTACTGTGTTGTCCCAGGTATTATAATACTCACAAGGCATTGAAAATAGAGGCGTACGGACGTAAAAGGCGGTCAGTGAATAATGCCAGGAAGGAACTTTTGCGACATGCGACAGCGGATAGAAGCTTTCAGCTGGTGCTGCCACCTAGTACTTGATTGAGTGTAGTGGAAATACGAATTACACCATCTCTGGTGCAGTTGCGGAGATAGTTGAAAGTGTTGGTGATTTGATTTGATTAAAATATCTAAAGTGAGTAAACTTGAACTTGGAATTTTTACATTAAAGGTACAATTTGGCTGCACGCGACAGAGACAAGTGACCGAGGCAGGCGACAGAGACGGGAGACGGACACATCGCAGCTTGTCGCCAAACACTTCTGAGGTGACGACCGAGACATGCGGCAAAGTGTTTGTTTTCTTTGTTTTGTTGAGACATACGTGCACATATTCTGTGAAAAATGAGTACACAAATGCTTCTAAAAAGGTTACTCGAAGAAGAAGAATAAGAAGAAGATGATGTGTTGCTGTGTTATTTGTTGCAAAAGAAACAAAGAAAACCCATGAGTTCAATATTCAAAACCAGACGTGAAGAAGGATCTTTCTGTCGGTGATCGGCGGTCGGTTTTCTGCTACTAATTCTACCAATTGCTCATCTTGGTCACCAGTAAATTTAATTTCTGCCATTATTTTACTCAACAACGCACGTGCTGCCTGAGTCCGTCGCGAGACACTACTGGTCCGAGAGCGGTCTCCTGTGCTTTGTCTCTGTCGCCTGTCTCTGTCTTTGTCTCGCGCTCGTAATTGTACTTCATACGATTGTACAGAGAGCAGACAGGAAGCGACCAGTCTCGGTCTCGTAACTCTGTCGCCTGCCTCGGTCGCTTGTCTCTGTCGCGTGCAGCCAAATTGTACCTTAAGACGATTCGTAAGTGTGCACATTTTGTAAGCTACCCTATAGCCCACTACTTAATAACAAACCACATTTTATTGTCTCATTTACGTCAGCGATATCCTGAAGCTGAAACAGTGACCGTCATTGCCCCTAGAGACGGGTAATACCGGACATCAATTGTCACAACCTAGAATATTTTATACGAAGTGTGTGTCCGCGCGCGCTTTTATTCGGTTGAATGAACTTGCTGGAATCGTTATAAAAATTCCCACACAACGCCGGTCGCACAAACACGAGACATTAGTAACATCACAACGGCAGTTCCATAGCCTAACATTATGAAATGTGCACGGACATGTGGGCTCATTTTTGAAGCGACGATGGCCTATTCTGTTACAACGAAAAACAAACATAAAGCGCACTTCGTACACTTTCCGGGAGTGGTAGGGATCGTCCCTACCCAATATGTGGAAGATAGGTAGACTTCGTACCGTCTTCAGCATAAGAGTATTTTCTAAACGAGAACACATCCTTATACTCACACTGAAAGACCAATCTCTTTCTGTTCATGGCTATTTATAATCTTCGATTCCATATTACGTGAGGAAAGCTACATCACTGTTCTGTGAATTGTGGACAGGTGTCTGGTCCCTGTCCGTTCGCAGAGAATGAAAGCAATTCACCGATCATTATAATAATAATAATATAGATCATTATCACCCTTTCATTAGTACCGTAATCAGTGAGTTGAGATGTTGATATCTCTTGGTTTTAAAAATTCATAAGGACAGTTCTGTTATAAATTCTGATTAAATTTAAGAGACTTTCTTTTTCTCCAACGTGGATGTAAAAATGTGATGATAAAAATCATAAATTTACAGAATAAAACATAATAAATGTTATCTTCTCAAACTGCGGACCTCTTGGACATAATTTGCGGACCCCTGGTTGAGAAACACTGGTCCAGAAGGAACCATCAAACTTTCTTGAAGCGGTGTCAATGACGCCTATTGCCTTAAATGGAAGAGTCAGAAATTCGTCTCCTCAGATCAGTCGCTAGTTTCAAAATCACGTATCGTAATAGTAATGTAAAGAACTTGGAATAAGAAACAATAACACAACAATAGAAATAAAAAATTGGAAAAGTAAATGACAATAACATTTGGAAAGAATATGTTGAGTACCGAGTTCTGTAGCTGCTCTATCAATTTACGAAATATTGAACAATTTTTTTAAACCGAAATTTTCCGATATCCGTAATGTTGATTGTGTCTTTACATTTAATTCAATTCAATTCATTTATTTTAGTGCTTGGCAACAGCCAAAAAGGCCACTAACAGACAAACACTAAACCAAAGTCCAGGATAAAATACTTACGAGGTGCGATCGGAAAGTTTCTAGACTGCGCCTATAAAAACCCGTACACTTATCTCAGGTATTAAATTCATCTATCACCCTCGAAGTAGTTCCCCTGAGAGTGAACACAACGATCCCAGCGCCGCTGCCAAGCCTGGAAGCATCCCTGGAAATCTTTCTTTGTCAGCCTGTCAAGCACCATCTGCGATTCTGCCTGAATCTCTTCTATCGTCTCAAATATCCTTCCCTTTAGCTGAATTTTCATCTTTGGGAAGAGGAAGAAGTCACACGGCGAATAAGGAGGGTGCGGGATGACGGCCATGGTGTTTGAGGCCAAAAACTGCCGAACTTTGAGGGCGGTGTGCGCTGGCGCGTTGCCATGATGCGTCGCATGTGGAGTTCTTCCTTTAGAATCAGCTGACAGGTCCCATAGCCTATCCCAACAATGTCGCACAAGTCGTTGATGGTACGACGTCGATCTTCGTGAATGGCCTGCCGAATCTTCGTAACATTTTCGGGCGTTGTGCTCGAAGATGGTCGTCCAGAACGCTCGTCATCATCGACAGAGGTTCGGCCATTTTTAAAACGTGAATGCCACACAAAAGTTTGTGCACGACCCATTGCGGACTCCCCAAATGCTTGCTTTAGCATTTCATAGGTTTCCGTAGCCGTTTTGGCGAGTCTTTGGCAAAATTTGATGCACACGCCATTCCGAAATCGCAGGAGGGTCTGTGTAATGCACTACCAAAACGCCCGTAACTAAGAAACAAATGCTAATTCGATGATGCCGGCTGGCACACTGATTCACTATGAATGTAGGTCGCACCCCCTAGCGGCAGAAGCTCGTATTACATCCGGTTCGCCCTCTATTGACACAGTCTTGAAACTTTCCGATCGCACCTCGTATATAATTAAATTCATTTCAATAATAATAAAATTAAAATATTACAAATACAAAAACAAACAAAAGAAAACTAAATATATAGATGTACCATATTGTTAATAATAATTCAGTTCATTTATTGAATAATGTTTTACAAGTAAATGGGCAAACGTTACAAATTTAGTTTTGTTTGTTTCGTATTTAAAACCCCTTTCTATTTTATATTCCTATTTGTTGATGTAACAGCGTAACTCCAAACAGTCCTGTCACATAATACCATTCAACCCTCCGCCGCCTGGCAGCAGTCGGAGTAAAATTTCCCATTTTTCTTTTTCTATCAATTTCAGGATGATAACGAAGTTTAAGATAATGGTACCCCAAAGCTCAACAGGGAAACCGAAGTACGGATAATACAAGCATGATTTTCAGTTGAATTTGAAGTTTCAACACATGGACTGTGTGATTTAATAAATCTACGCCTATAATTTACAACAAATGAAGTGATGAATTATTTAATTTGCCATAAAATATTGTATATATGTGTTTAGTAATATATTAAGAGTGAAGGACTTCATTTTTCCAGGGTTCATTTATCAGAAGACGGTTTCTTCTTTGTCCCAAAAAGGAACGTCGTCATTTATTAGACTTTTTGCAGGCACTGCATATGAACTTTTCTATAGTAAGCGTTATAAATGACTTCATTAAAATGTATTACTGTGGTGTCAGATTTATGCTTCAATCTCAAGTAAAAGACCGGCGCGTCATAAATACTACAGAACAAAATAAAAAAGTATGCTTGCAATTTGTTTTGGAAGGAGAAGGCGTTGTAGGTTCTTGGTACGTGGGGAGGAGACAGGGAGGAAGTATGTCACATAACTCATCATCTTGGAAACCTCCGCCATCACCCCACACCGGTGCATGTGATGTTCAATACTGGGGCCGCGGGGGACTACCCATGAGTCCCTGTCGCTTGAACAATAGCACAGCGGGAAATGCAATGACACCGCCAGTTTGGGATGGCACATGGGCATCAGTCACGAAACGCGAACAGATGATATCTTATCCATCTACTGCAGAAGTATCAGTCGATGAAATGTGTCCTCTCCTTTTTCTGTTTTTTTTTCCCCCTTGTATATTACACTCCAGGAATAAGATTTGTAACTGATCTTGGTATCTGCAACATAATATATCTTATTGGCACTACCAGCAGACCTGTAGCCTATGTTCTGAAATTTCATAGTTTGAGTGTAATTATCGAAAAGCGTACGGGAACTGTCGTCCTTGGTGGCAATTAAGAAAAAGGAATTACATTTCCAAACATTGCAAGGAAAAGAAACCGAATGTTGGATACTTTTTGTGATCACATTGTGGGTTGTAAACAATCCAAAAAACATTAAAAACCTCTTTTCATTCTACTTTTAGTTTGTTGCACTGTATTGTACCTTACATGTACTTGTTTAACGTAATAAAGAATACACAATCTTAAATTTCAAGGTTAAAATAATTGTTTGTAATATCGGATGCAAGTAACTCCTAATAGAGGTTTGTTATCAGCAATTATTAGAATAGAAAGTGTAGTCAAAAGGCCATGTACTGACATACAATTTGAAGAATGAATTTATAATAGTTAACAAAAGCAACGATCACATTTTCATTGTTTTGAATTCATTTACCCAGCATCTCGTGTCCTGAATCTACCGTTTTCCTCAATGTTCAGATCGGAACGTTTGTAAACAATACGCGAACTCCTCGCCTGCTCTCAGGCTCCTTCTCATTTTCAGAAGAACACACAAACTTATTTTCCTACATTTGGAAGCAAGTAAACGTCGTTTAACCACAGTTCACTTGCGTGTTTTAGCAATATCTGACTTGCCTGATTTCAAAGACGAAAAAGACGGCTTGTCATGAGGCAAGCGTTTTCCATATTCTTTTTGAAGGAAGATGAAGTGATTACAACGGACTTTACCATTTTTACATGTTTTAACCTTTATGTCGGATATCCGAATATTTATATCCGCGTTGTCCGACATGCCAGTGGTAAAACTGCAATCGATATAACTACGTAGCTATTATATACTAAACATTTGCCAAAATAAACATGTAAAATTATCCGTAAGATGTAAACTATTATATGATATTTGTTATTAAACCCTTCCTCCTTCTTATTTTTTCCAAACACGTGTGGAAATGTCAAGAATAATATAATCAGATTATCTAAAAATTACAAAACTTGTTATATATCGTCACTCATTTACATCAAGAATCAATCTGCACAAATTTAACATGGCGGAGTGATTTGAAGCAATTTACGTTACATACGTGAGTCTGTGGCACATACAACTTGAGAAACCAAGATATCCGATTACAGACAAATACCCGATGTTCGGATACTTTCCCCTGCCGGCTACGTCGTTTGCACAAATGTTACTATAAGTATGTAGTGATCCAGAATAAATATGAGCGCATTACGTACATGGACGAAAACACTATTTAAATCTCCAACTATCTGATTTTCAGTTGAATGATTAACCAACCAACATCACATCTAGTGGTGAAACACAGCTCGAAAAAAACGCTGTCATTGTAGCTTTTAGTAAAATAGCCGTCATCTGAGACTAGACACTGTAATATATGACAGTGGATCCTCAATATACCGCGCCTCGTTATAGCGCGGACTCGGATATACCACGGCTGTGATATGTCCCCAATACGATTATATATTGAATAAAAATTTCCTTGGATATTATCCATCGTATAGTAAATATAAAACGTGAAAAACGACGTTTCGGAGATGGGACTCTATCTCCGTCTTCAGGTTCTTACACAGTTGGGCCCACTAGATAGAGCTAATCCCTATCTCCGGACATAGGGATTAGCTCTATCTAGTGGGCCCAACTGTGTAGGAACCTGAAGACGGAGATAGAGTCCCATCTCCGAAACGTCGTTTTTCACGTTTTATATTTACTATACGATGGATAATATCCAAGGAAATTTTTATTCAATTGACTCTTCACCATCGTCAAGAAGTTTTAGATTTGATATACGATTACATATGTTTTACATATTTCACATATAACGCGGGTAGCTTACAACATGAGTACTTAAGCTGTCCTCCGAAACCCGCGTTATATCGAGGTTCCACTGTATTTGTACAACTTCTTTTGAGCAGACTTTGCAATCATCCGTTATTTCCTTGGCACGCAATGATAATTTTGTAGAATGTAATACTCAGACGGCCTGTATTGAAACAGAAACTATCAACAACTAACTTTCTCTTCTATCCGTACCACCGCTAATGAATTAGCATTTGAATGCAAACAAAAAACCCGTCTTAACAGGCGCAATTGATCATATTTAATAAATGTTCGTCACTTTGTTTATAAACTAAAAAATTGTCTGTTTTTCTCCTGATTTATTTTAAAATCTGTCCTCTGAATAAAATAGGTTTTTTTATTAATTACAATATAACCGTTCTTAATGAGTGCTACTTAACGAAGCAACGATGAACTTAGATCGCTTCTTGCTCTAAGATATGGTCAAATAGCAACCAGGCGTAAACACAGGAATTTTGTATGAGGAGGCTCACAAAGATCGGTAAAACACTGTAGTATGCAACTATATAAATCTTATAAACCAGACCAATTTAGATATCTGAAACCTTAATTTCCTCGATTAACAACAAAACACTAATCTTTGGTAGTCCGAGTCGCTCAAATTGAAAGGAATTCCCATGCTATTTTTAATTTAACTTAAGCTGTAGAATAACCTAATCGTAAAGTAACTACACCAGAACAGGGATTCTCAACGTGAGGTCTTATTCACCCTTCCTTATCGACTCCCGGCCCTAAGTTTGTAAATTAAGGCAGTTTGCAGAAACTTCATAGCAATTTATTAAACATGCCACTAAATCAAGCCTGCTATTGCAAAACACACACACACACATATATATAGTCAGTAGTGAGACATTTAAAGCTGCTTTTACTTGAATAACCCATCATTATCAGGTTTAATTTCAGTTGCTACAATTTACTTGCATCCCTCGAAATGTTCATCAGTGAGTCTTATCCAAAAAGCTACCCAGTTGCTTACAGTGACAGTTACTACTAAATACTGACGACATTAGCCAGACATGTTTTCTGTTACTGTAACTGTAACAGAGTGGCACAGTATTGATAAAACCTATGCGGGCCGCACGAAACACACTGGCCTGCCGTGGGTTGAGAACCCCCGCTGTGTAACATAATCGACCTAACCTCGAACTTTCTCGTTGTTCAGTTTATCCCTTTATTATTTTTATGTTTTTGGTCCAACATCTGTCTTAGCACTTTGCTATCATATGTTTTAATTTGTTCCCCACGCCGCTACCCCCAAAATTATATGTTCATTATTTACTTCCGAGGCGTCGTCGAAGCTGCAGAAATGGGGAGGAAGTAGAAATTTGAGTAATTGCTTACATATTTAAAAAAATTTCTATTAGAACTGTAACTTCGAAGGATATCAGGCCTGAATACAAATAATGACAAATTGGTTTTATTAATATAATACTTAACAATGGTTTGCAATTGATTTCAAATTGTGGGTCAGTTTAAATGCCGGTGCCTTAGCCCAGTGGTATTCAACCTGGGGTACGCGAAGACATCTTAGGGGGTACGTGAAATTTAAAAAAATATATATTATTTTATGATAAACACTGAATAATCAGTAATGTAATTTATTTAATTTATTTTAGATGTAAATTATATACTATGTATAACTTAAATTATACACCAACAATTTTGGGGGTACAAAGTTGAAAAGAAATTATATCTGGGGGTACGCGAACAAAAAAGGTTGAATACCACTGCCTTAGCCGATTCAGTGACATACAGCCTGAACATTCAGAAGAAAGGAAAATATTTCTCTACCCAACTTTTTGTTACCTGTAAATTCGGCAATATATAAAAATCGCAGGAATTTTAAGACGGGGTACTTATTGCAATGCGTTTTGTCTACACAGACTTCAGCAGGAGCTCATGTGCTTGTGCTTTGGAGCACCAACGTGTTGACGAAGGTAAACACTTCTTTAAGATACTTGCCAACATTCTCAAAATTTGTTTCTCTAATGTTCGTAAATCTTGTACGTCTGTACCACAATTGCATAAGCGTCTGTTATTTTCGTCCAAATTTATTTCGCATCTCTTCTTACTAAGTAACCGTTACAGTACAAAATGAAGAACCTGAGAGGTTGTTCACGAAAAATTATACATAGTACGAATCTTAAAAAAAGAAAAAAATATTTGAATATACCAACCCTGACACTAATATTAGAAAGTTTAGGGACAGCATTACGTTATTCTGCAGTGCAGTAAACAAATCACGACTCTTTTCTTTATCACCAGACAAGAGACGGTTGCTCTTGCAGAAGAATAGATAGTTATATTCGTGTTGTGTACTAGCGCTTGCCGCTTCGGTAATCCAAAAATAATTTACCGAGTTGTAGACAAGAAGGCAGTAGTGGGATGAGTGAAAGAGAGACGCTTTCTTGGTTCACAGTGCGAATCACAATGAGCTTACTGTAAAGCAAAACACAGTAACGTAATGGTCGAGAGATGAAAACTTCAAGACATAATCAATTTCATGTTGTGCTTATGGTTTTATTGCCTGGTATCGCACTTCCAAGAAAAAAGCAGGGTTTCAAGGTACCATTATTCAAAACAAGTATGATGGAATTAATTTAAATTTAAAAAAGGTTATACAGAATACGAAAATTGCGTTTCAACATACGTGTTTTGTATTCTTAGTTAAAGCACCATCTCTTACTCTTACAATTTTCCACAACACTAACAAATTTATTAAATATGTGAAGGACTTGATCAGAGAGGTCAGTGGTATTCAACCTGGGGTACGCGTACCCCCGGGGGTACGTGAAATTTAAAAACAAATATATATTATTTTATGATAAACACTGAATAATCAGTAATGTAATTTATTTAATTTATTTTAGATGTAGATTATATACTATGTATAACTTGAATTATACACCAACAACTTTGGGGGTACAAAATTGAAGACAAATCATATCTGGGGGTACGCGAACAAAAAAGGTCGAATACTACTGAGATAGGATATTGCTTATTTTTAGTTTGGTAACACTATGACCGTTCGCAGACCTTTTTGTGCATGTATCTATGCTTTTTTCCCTTTATATTAAAGTACAATAAGCCCACAAATAAGTCTACAAACAATGCTGATGCTGACGTAACACAATGTAATTAAGGTTTTGTTACAGCAGCCATAGTTGACGACACCTACTTTCATACACACAGTGTATGTTACGTTAAATATGTTACGCTGAGCGAACTCTGAATCAGCCCTTTTAAAGATGAACGCCATACAGTGCAATGGAGTCGAAATAAAACATGGGTTGTGAAGGGGGACCCGACAAGAACACAGCAGGGGCCACAGTAAGCATGTACTAAAGTAGACGGCGTGACATCGCCCACGATATATCACTCAGCAACAGCAACATTCGTGGTAAGAGAGCGCCCCATCTTTTATTATGAATTATGGCTTCTGGGGACAGTTGGGTTGTTCTTACTGCTTGTTATTTCTATAGATCTGGAAGCCACTCATTTCGAAAAAAACATTGATGATAACACCGGTGTTTTGTTTCACATAAAACATGTATTTCCTTTAAATTAGAGGGAGGTGTTTTTAAATAAGTATAGCTTTTTGGATGAAATAAGTGGGCAATTAAGGAGAGTATTTATTACATAAGTTTATCGAAAAGTCACACAACTCATATTGAAATGTTTATTGATGGTTCAACAACCCACGCAGGTCATGTCATGTAGTAATCTGCTCGCGCCAGACCGTCAATTGTCTTTCAACAGTCAAAGTGCAAGGATGTCTTTTTCACAAGTGCAACGAGTGTTCACTGTCAAACACTACCTGGCATCTCCTTCTTACTTATTGCAATAATTTGCTTAGGGGTATATTTACCGGTTCTACTGTGGCAAACAAATGACGGACCATATCCGTAACACAGAAACATTTTACCGGGTTCCATCGCTAAATACGATGGACTTTTCCAAAACTTAATTTAAGATTATTCTTTGCTTTCTGATTTACTGTAATTTATCTTTTGACAGATATTACATGTGTCACAAATGAGTTGCATAACATTTAAATCATCTATATAAATACTAATTTAGTGATATATAGAGCATACAGATCATCGTTATAGTGAAGAAATCTCTGTGGTTACCTGAAATTCACACAAAAATTAAGCGGAAACATACGATTTTGATGACGTAAGAAATGGTGGGATGATGGGTCTTAGAAAAATAGGTTGAAAGGATGTAAGACAAATAAAAGGATGTCATGTAGACCACGATTTTGTTTGTGCGGTCCACATACATTTGCAGAAAAAAGTTTTGTTACTGTGCGTGTTGTTGGAAAACACGATTTGTTGATGCCAGAAATTTCGCGGTGAGGAACTGTTTCCCTTAATGACAAATTCAGCCTAGGACGTGTCTTACTGGTGAATGCGAATCGGAGGAGAAAACTGTTATTGAAAGATCACTCAGTCCAGAGAAGTGTGAAGTATATCAGTAGTGACTAATTCTGTTATGGAAGATTGCTGTGTGCGTAATATTTGAACTTGTTGGTATTAGCAAGTCATCAGCACATTTAACAAAATGCTCTGAAGTTTTAATAAATTTTCCTCAGTTACAACTTTGCGGCCAGTGAGTCATTAATCAAGGCTGAATGTGATCCTAGGTCTGGAAAATGTTGAGAATCTCTGCATTAAACTGATATGAGAAAGACATGTTAGAAATGAACATTGACGTATTTCACTACAGTTTTAAGATAAACTTTAACGAAGAACGAACATTTTAACTAGTGTCGAAAAGTCGCTGATACGTAACTGTTGATATAAGGCTGTGGAAAACAAATTTCAGTTAGGGAAAAATAAAGTGTCTTTTATCGTCTATGTTACATTCACTGAATATTAAAATACATTAGCTTCCAGCACCTAGTGTCTGATGACTCAAAGTTGGAGATAAGATTGACTGTGCAAGGACAGTAATTGAAAGCAGGCTTCTGAATAGTTTGCCACAGGGTAATTTTCTGTGATTTTCTACTCTAGATTTCCGTCATGCTAGTGTCTTATTGAGAGCATATTATTATTATAATTACATATTCATTATAATAATTACTATTCCATCATCTTTCCATAGCCCTGTAGGCAATCAGCAAGATTAAATCACCAGTGATATAATTGTGATTTATAGTGTGTCCTGAAAACATATTGTGTGATATGTGCCTTTGAAATTTTCAAGCATTTGTGTGGGCTAAAAGAATACTGTACTCCTTTATTAAGTATGGGTTTTGGAAGATAGGATCAACAAAAAATTCCACCAATGATAGTATTCCTTTTTGGCTTACTTAACGGTACGAATTTCTGTCATTACTTTCGGAAATGTAATGCTTATAATTTCCATTACATCGTTGTTTATTTAATACGAATGTAAATATTCCTGCTAAGCAAATGAAATGGATTACGGAAATCTTATGAATATAGCCTCATTCTCGTTGTCCAAAAAATGCTATCGATATTTTCAATAAGCTGTACTAAACTAATGAAATTGTAGGTCTGTATTTCCATTGACTGATGTTAAATTATATGGCGTCGTGGTACTGCGTAGTGACAACTTTATACTTCAAAAGGGTGGTGTTTAAATGTAAGGCATCCAGAACTTGTGGAGAAGAAAACAAAATATGCAATATTTTAGTAGGAAAAAATTACAGAAACGGTCCATTTGGGAGATCGAAGCTTGGATAGGAATAAAATATGAATATAATAGGTACAGACTGCGAATGGAATTTTCAGTTGACTCAGCATCAAGCTTCTGTAATGAAGACTGTGAACTTCTGTTTTTGAGGAGAACAGAACCAATTGAATAATTCCCAACAAACGCGACCTTTTAGATACTGAATCTCGTATGCTATGCCACAGATCGTTTAAAAACTGTGACTCTTAAAATTACTTCCATGTTTTCAGAAAACTCTGTACGTTAAGGACATCATCATAACTTAACCCATGGCATATAAACACAATTATTACTAGCGTACTTAAATATATTTATCGACTACACGATTAGGCTAGAAGAAAAGGTTAATAGTCAATGTTCAAAATATAAAATTCGAAATATTGATAGGCAACATGCAATCGACAATCGACCTGTCATTAAAATAGAGAATAATTATATGTTATTCATGCATGTGAGATTAAAATAGCATGTTTAAAATTCACAAAGGAGGATATTATAGCAGTCATAAATCTATATAATTTATTACTTAAGTTTGGACTCCTACAGGGATAGATTAATACGTCGTGCTAGAATTGATTGCGATATTTAAAAATATGTTATAATGCAGTTACAAGAAGCTAAAAATCATTAATCGTTTATTTATTTTACAGAAAATTTAAAGCCTCAGGACGACGGAGATAGAATTGATGATAGAATAGATGAAAATTTAATTTCGGTTTGCCTTAATGCAGTGTCAGTGTGACAAATAAAGTATTACTTGACAGTAAGAGAGACTTCAGGTAACTATAGCAGTTATAAATTAACGCACGACTACTTACAAAAACCTGCATATGAAATACAAGTCTTACTCCCTAAGATTTGAGGTTTTCACAGCGGTGAGTATGAAGATTTCTGGGTTGTTGCGCTGTGTAGTCTGGTCGATGTTTACCAACGTTTCAGAGGTCATACTGCCTCCGTCATCAGAGTATGAAGATCTTCTGTCTTCTGGGTTGTTGCGCTGTGTAGACTGGTCGATGTTTACCAACGTTTCAGAGGTCATACTGCCTCCATCATCAGGGCGGTGAGTATGAAGATTTCTGTCTTCTGGGTTGTTGCACTATGTAGTCTGGTCGATGTTAACCAACGTTTCAGAGGTCATACTTCCTCCGTCATCAGAGTATGAAGATTTCTGTCTTCTGGGTTGTTGCACTATGTAGACTGGTTGCTGTTTGCCAACGTTTCTGAGGTCATACTGCTTCCGTCATCAGAGTATGAAGATTTCTGTCTTCTGGGTTGTTGCACTGTGTAGTCTGGTAGTTGTATCTATACTAACGTTTCAGAGGTCATACTGCCACCGTCGTCAGGGCGATGATCATCACCCTGATGACGGAGGCAATATGACCTCTGAAACGTTAGTATATATACAACTACCAGACTACACAGCGTAACAACCCAGAAGACAGAAATCTTCAAGTCTTACTCATTAAATACGGTAATAAAACGTAGGAATAGAAAAAAGAATAACAATGTTGAATACAACTGACTTTAGTCCATTCATATTGGATTAATGGAACGTCTTATACTACGTAAATTCAAAATCAACAATGCAGGAGTAGAATGCATTGTACGCTATTCTAATTAAACAAACAATCTAATAAACAATGCAGGTTCCTATTATTTCGGGAAGTAGACACTTGTACCGAACTTGCCTCCATTTGTGAAAACCGAAAGAAATTTATACCTGCGTTTGTAGCCAATACCGAAAAGATGGAGGATTGTAAAGGAACAAAGCCAACACCTTTCACTATGAGTTGCACATAAATAGCCCTAGTATCATGTTAAAGATGTCTGTCTATGTAACCCATCACTCTTATTCTCCACCTCTTCATTCCATTTCCTTTTCTTCCATTCTCTTCTTTGCAAAACTAAAAACCTCTTTCCCATTTTTCTTCAACTTCATCTTCAATTTCTTTGCTGTCACAAAAGTTTTATCGCCTACGGGAACCCCCCCCCCCCCCCACAATTTTCTTTTCTCTTTTTCCCCTCTCCTCCTAAATTTCCCTTCCACGTCTCGCCGTTTTCTTTATTTGGTTGCTGTCATGATCACACGAGTTGAGCGCCCTCTGGCGGTGACAACCGGTAACCTTCCACGCCAAAGGTTAATTGCAGCTGTCAAGGGAAAAGTATACACTTCGTGGCTGCTTGCGTAAAGTAAATTTATTTAGCAAGTTTTTCATCTTGGTTGTTGTGTATTGTGCATTTATATATGTAGGTAATTTTTTGTACAGGTACGACTTCAGGTAAAAGGCACAGGCCTGTGGTTAGACGTATAAGCGACGCTGTACACAAGACTGAACAGGTAGGAAATAATTTGTACCCAGTAAGTAACTTTAATGTTAGAAATATTTTATGTGTACTCTGGGAACACGAACTTAACATGTAGGCTATAGATATATGTGACGTGCGTGCGTGCGCACGTTTATTTAACTTCCGTGTTAAGTTCTTTCGTAAACATAAGATGCTATATTTTTTACATAACGTTAGAATCAAGGAGAAAATAAATTGGTTGTAGTAGTTATTGATCAACAGTTGGTAACATGAAGACACGGCTCTGTATAACCAATAAATGCATAATTATTTATATTTTGTTTTATCATAGTTGTTTATGTAAATAACATGTTCGTACATGAGAAGACAGTGAGAACACCAGAAAAAAATTAGCAAATTATCCAATGTGCTCCCAATAGGACCAGATGTAAACAGAACCAATTATCATACATTTTACTGTTTAGTTCGAATCGCTGTGCTTGATTATTAACTTCTTTAACTACGCCTTATTTTCTTTTTGAGATCGAATGAGATGAAAGGGTGGTAATGAGTAGTGGGGAATGCAATAAAGAGGGTGTAATCTGTTCATTTAGGATGTTTTAACTTGGAATATCGCTAGAGGGACAGAGGAAATCCACGACAAACCTAATTATCGGCACTGCATTTATAGGCCTGTTCGTTTATACATATGGTATTCTTTATACGCCTTGCAGGATACTTGCGCCCTGATGACGGAGGCAGTATGACCTCTGAAACGTTGGTTAACATCGACCAGACTACACAGCGCAACAATCCAGAAGACAGAAATCTTCATACTCATCGCCCTGATGACGGAGGCAGTATGACCTCTGAAACGTTGGTAAACATCTACCAGACTACACAGCGCAACAACCCAGAAGACAGAAATCTTCATACTCATCGCCCTGATGATGGAGGCAGTATGACCTCTGAAACGTTGGTTAACATCTACCAGACTACACAGCGCAACAACCCAGAAGACAGAAATCTTCATACTCACCGCTGTGAAAAAACCTCAAATCTTACACAGTATGAATTTTAGTTCACCGTCCACAGCTGTTGAAATCAGTCAAGTATTACTCACTCAACGGGACCTTCGGCGTGACATTAACCTTTGGACAATCCTGGACTAGGATTATGGCCTTCCGCATCCAGTACTAAGGTAACATTTTTACTGGAAATCAAAACCAGTTCAAATGTTCGTGGTTGTGGAATTTTGTAATCGTTCTGTTGAAACAAACTTATCTGGTCCGAGCTACAAAATTGAACCTAACCAGGACTCGAACCGAATACATTTTTTCGCCTCCAGATTTCAAGGCATAAACATGTAAAGTCTGGTATAAAATTGTCTATCCCTTCTTGAATTATAAGTGAACATACAGATACATACACAGTTTTAATTGTAAATATGAGATTAATTCCTACCTTAAAAATAGCAGAACTTTTGGTCATTACAAAGATCCAATGGCTTAAGATGTTAGGGAAATAGTCGCTGTTTATTTCTGAAATCATACGAAACCCAAGATATTGTGTAGAATGCACAGTATAGAACGTCAATCAGTTGAGAAATATACTGAATTTCAGCAAGACGGAATCTTGTCTTATGTACAGGCGTATGAAATGTCATTAGAATTAGGAACATATCAATTTTGTAGGTACCAAATAAAAAGATAAAATATATAATGTGAAACATTACCTTTGTTTTGTAACATCCCCAAAACGAAACTCGTAAAGAAAATTTATACATTGGTTAAAATATTGCTGTGAAAATTTATGAAGCCGAAGTGCAGCGTCTGTCAGAATGAGGACCGTTTAATTCACATCCCATTACGGACACTAACATTGAGATAAATCCACTGATTAGATGAAATGTAGATCGTGAGGAACTGGAACACAACTTTAACCTATAAGAAACCACATATGTTTTGTAGTTGACCCAACTTTTGTCGTTTGAGGAAATGAATGAAGGAAATAGCCTGATACAGAGCGTGTAATTTCAAGCTGTGGACATACAGAGACCAGAGGCCAGCCAACTGTCGCTCTAATGGGTTACCGCTCCCTGTATGGACAGAATGGTTCCTTTTATAGGACACTACCAACTAGCAACACGAAGATGTTCCAGGAAAATACAAGGAAAAAGACAAGCGATATTAAAAACAAGGGAACACATGTTTCGTTACATACCAGAAAGTGAACTCATTTAGTACAACTGAGAAAAGCAGAAAAAGTTATATTAAAACTTTATCATTGCCTTGAACATAACTAGAGCCAATACTGTTACCAGGAGATAATTTTAAGTCAGATAAATGTATTAGAGTAGGAATTTAGAATGTGTGGCTCTCGAAGCCATAATTAAGACTCGTCATTATACTCAAACTTATCTTCATAATTTTTATAACTTTTTAATTTCCACACAACACATGACAGGGCTTCCTGCAAAACAATTAAAATATTTTTAGCTTCACAGTGTACGATATCTAATTTTTCTGGGTCAGAATTTCATTAAAACTCTTTCTATTAGAGCATTAATCTACTGCATTTTGTTCTCATAAGACACTGACACTGTACGCCTGTTATATGTGGTAAAAGTTAATGCTGGACTCGTTACCAATAACGAAAAGCCAGAGAGCGAATTTCTGAACAGCAGTAGGCCCTATTTATTTCGTACTTTTCACCAATTTACATTACCTCCAGCAAGTGAAGATTAGGGGTATAAAATGCCGATGTGGCGGCGACATGAATCATGTCTCCCTCTGGTTTTCTTAATCGCATTTACATTGCGATGTCTTTCCTAATGGAATGCGTTCAGGTTTGTCGCTGTCCAGAAACTGCTTTTTGAACTGTCTTTTTACATACGTGCAAAGAATTGTGAAGCACGGGCCAAACAAAATACATAAATCGCGTTCATCCGTCGCAAGAACGATCCTGAGAGGTGTCATGTTGTGATCAGATGCTACAGTACAACCATGATTTGCGTGAGATGAAATAAATGTAGTGCCTGCCAACTAAGTCATTTTCATAACATGCAGACTACGCCTCATAAACAATCTCGGGTATAAATAAGTGAAAGTAATATCAAAATACTATTTCAGTCATGTTCCATAGCCTCACAATATTTTGTGCAAACGGTGCCACTTGAAGGGAAGTTTCGTACAAATAAACACCTGGACCCATCCGCAGTTCTACACGCTGATTCTGTTGACGTGTAATTACAAATTGGCTAGGATGGGAGACACAATGAATGCGTACGGAGTTTTGGTTGGGAAAACACTTAGATATCCGAGAAGGAGAAGAGAGATTAACATTTAGACTCAGGGTGGATGGTTTTGAAGTGGATTGTGGGTGGGAGAATCATGTCTAACGGCGGTCTGTGGTATTAGCGGTGTTGAATCGTAGTGGTCTTCTGCTATAGTTTTAGTAACCTTCAAATTTCCGTTGTTAACTGTGTGCTTACCGAATCTGCCGAAGACGGAAAACATTTTTTTTTACTTTTTTTTTGTAGTCTAAAATTCCCAAATTAATCAATTTTTACTGATTCATACGTTCTAAATACACCATCTTCAAATAATTACCTACGCATACCGATATCCTTGGAGTAAGGTAAAGAAATACCGTCACGTGTTCCTTGCTGGCATGCATACCCGTTCACATTTACCCTATTCGTAGACACCCAGGTGTGGGTGCAAATGTGTCCGTATCCGGCCTTTCCTCAATAATGCAGTACTATTTGGGGCCCACACCATGGCCATAACGAGAAGAAGACTATTCCAGCGCTAGATATGGCGAGCTTTTTGCTATAAATGTCGGCCATGAATACAGTATAACACACACGCGCTGCCAAATTTCCTAGAGTGCATACAGGCGACATTTGCTTCGCCAGCTAGCAACTGTTCTTCAATAAATCACTGGTAAGAGGAGGGGAACTGTTTTATGATGCGATGTAAATCATATTTAACGGCTACTCGAAATCTATAGCAGACAGAACTGAAACGAAATCAGAAATAACCTATGAGTTCTACGCTAATTTTATTACAAGTTCAGCTCCGAGACGATGAAATGCCATTCAGAGAAATTTCAATTCCCGTACTAAAAAAATTGTTTTCTTCTTTTAATAACGTGTTTCTAAACTGAAGTGTCTTTTGAAGCGAGAATTTATATTTTAAAGAGCTTGTAATATAAATTATTACCTTCAGTCGTTCCTGTAAAATCGATTTTTTTTTTCGAACTTGAACATTACAGCTGTTTTATTCATCATACGATTCAGGATTCGATGGGCTTAAAACTAGTAACAGTTCTAGGATGAATAAAAAATGTTGACAACCACTGATTGATTTGTCTGAGTAGACAGCGTTTGTTGAAATGTCATCATGTTACTCGCTGTGAATAGTTCTAAATACATTATAAATTATACCATAAAATTACAAAAAAAGCCTAACTACATATTTTAGTTTGAACTGAAACGAACATTGTTATCACAATATCAGATACCTTTCAGTTCTCTATTCTCCGCCTAACTAATAATGCCAACTATTTTGTTCAGTTTGTTGTGAATGTAATTATCAGATGGATATAAAAGTAGAGAACAAATACAGAAAGAAAGAAAGCGAAAAAATGAAGAATCACTAATGAGTAGGAAGCATAAAAGGATAAAAAACGCCTGTATAGATTGTGTGTGTATGTGTGTGCACACACAGACACATAAGGGGAAGGGAGAATGTAAGAAGAACATTGAGGGAAGATAAGACTGATAAAAGGATAAACGGATGAATGGAGGAACGCATAAAGAGGTACACACAGACATACAGCTTAATAAAACATGCGAGCGCACACATACGTACACAGTTACGAAGATATGTACGTACATACATCATGCTTACATGCCAGTATATATGTACGTACATAAAATCATACATACTTTCGTTCGTAGGTAAGTAATTCCCGCGATTCATGGTAAGGAAGAGAAAGGGTTGCCTGCACCTGGCTTACAAAGGGTTAGACCAACAAAAGGTGACGTCGGCTCTTTGTGACCCATGGCCTAGAGCTTTACCCCTCAACCAGGTGGTCGTTTGGTCGTTCTCGAGAACGTGCATACAAATCGATTCTGCGGGCGCCGAGTGGCAAGAGGAAAGAATTGGACGGAAGGATTAGTCTCTTGTCTTTTGCCACACGGTGAGTGCCACAATTGGGGTCGGAACGAAAAGTGCTGACCTTAGAAAATTCGCAAGTCATGAATGGCTGAAAGGAGGTTGGTTGAAAGCAATGGTTCCTGTGCACTGCACAGTAGAAACTACGTAATTTGCTGAGAAGAGATCAACTTTTTGCTGAGGTATTAAGGACGATTCTTTTTTACAAGGGCAACAATTTGTGTTAAGGAGACCAAGGCTCGAATTTGGGCTGTCGCGCCATAGAAGAAGAAGAAGATGATGATTTTGTATTCATTAGGGGTACGGAACTTGGAGAAGTCTGGATATTTCTGCTTCACATCACAGTATTTCGACAATTGTCACTCTTAGCTATGGAATTATCGAAAAACAGTGACATACTATCTCTAATTCACTAGTATTCTACAAAAGAGATGTATTTTAGAATTAATATGTAACTGCGTGTTTTATTTCCGTTTGACCGCAGCGATATTCAGCCATTCAGATTATTTGTGCATAAAATGATACTACCCTTAACATGTGTAACTAATTTTAGATGTAATTTTTCGCGTAATAAAATTACGATATTCAAAGTATGGAACTCTCCTGGCCAGCTACAGACGACAATTATTTACAGCCTACTCTGTATCCAAATGTTTCTTAACATGAATTACCAAAAGTGCTTTCCTTTAAAAGAAGAATATGGTTAGCAAAGTGCACCAAATAACCAATTTAGATGTTTGAACTGACCTTGAAAGGGGCTGTATTTTCAAGCGAATTACCATCCAAAGTATGCACAATATTAAAAGACGCTAAGCAAGTTAGATGAATTTTGTGTGAATGTGTGTGTGTGTGTGAGTGAGTTTTGACTTTACGGGATTTCCTTATTTAATTGCCTAGTCCCGCTTGATCTTTCCGAAATTTTGACTTAGAAGCAGGGAAATTTTGGAAGACGTTTTCCTTATTTTGGCAACTGTATATACAGCGGTACTGCAGATATTTAATTTGAGACTAAAATTGCAATATGTTTTCCATTTTCGTCACGTTGACAAGGATTAGCGGGCAGAGTCAACTCAGTGATAAGCCTGCAAGTCAGAACGCAGGTCAACAATTGACATTTATTAAAACAGAATTGCTGTAATTGCTTAAATATTTCAAACAAATCTTTCCGTTTATGGCATGGAAGAAGGCATTTTGTCATGACCAAATTGTTGACGAAGGAGAAGCGATAGAAGAATTACTCTGTCAGAATAATACTTTTATTTGAACTCAGAATTACAAGTTATTATGGATTCCCTGCTGTTCGTAAATTATTGTCCGAGGTTAATTTTCTAAGAAACATCCCTGATTTTTTTATTTCAGTTGTCCAACCAACTCCATCATTTCAAGTTCAACATGTTGATCACTGTCTTCAGAAGAAAATGGTTTCAAGTCTTGCTGACGTCGGTCAGTTTCTTTAGTCCAATCATAAGCACTAAGGCTCCTTCCGATTTTTACGTAACAGACCAAAATCCTGTAAAATTCAAGCACGGCCACGAACTTCACCGGAGCCAAGCATCGTGCCACCTCACATATCACAATCCAAACATCGCGGAAACTCAAAATCGTAAATGTACGAAAACAATACGCTAAAATTCATTTCCACATGATACATTTATTAGTTCTGAAATTGTTAATACATTTCACTCTTCTTGAATACGGTATCGATGGAGTTGAAATTTTCGTTCCGGGAGAAATTTTCTAACTCGACCGTAATAAATAACGGTCTGATTTGTAGTTGTAGGTCATTTATTTTAGTTTCTGACATCGAGTGCCTCTCCGTACACCTCCCAAACCCGGTTCGTCATTTCTGGGCGATGCACTAACTGGTCATCGACTGGAGGGCAAAGCGCTTCATACCCGGACGGCCAACGGAGTGGCCGAGCCTCCAGATCGTAATCCGCACCGCCATCTCCCATTCCACCGCTACTCCTTTCCTCTCTCCTCCACCAACAATATAAATTTTCCGATATTCGCCGGTCGTGTCATTTGAAATGGGGCCGTTTTCCCCTCCCGAAACCTAATGGTTATTGCCTTTCTCGAGCGGACATATTGCGTTCCATCCACTGCAATGCGCGCCGGCTATACATCACCTAACTACCCTACGGTATATACAGAGAGAATATGTCCGTAGTGCGAGGGTGTGGGACACCAGTGGCCTAACACGGATTGTTAGTAGCACTAGAGGGGCTATCGGAGCCTTCGACTGACCCATCTCTGAAACGAAATGGCTGGAACGCTAAACGACTCCGGAGAAGTGTAGAGATGTAGGAAAGACTGAGCAAGTAGTGGTGTGGTGTGGTGTGGTCTGGAATGAAAGAACTCGGATTATTTTGAGTGCTCATAATGCTGTTGCCATCCATATCAACACCGGATACGATATATCGATGTTTTTAGATTGTAGCTGTAACTTATGTCATACACTGTACTTACTGCCCCACCAACATGGATGAGAGGGATAACAGCTCTCATAACGGAGTCTTTGGATAAGTTCAGCTATGTAGAAAATGTATGGGACGCTCTTGTAGATAGTCTGGAATTTTTTTTGTCAGGCGTTAGTGTCTACAGTTTTTATTATAGGTGTATAACTATAATATATATATAAGGTTATAAGGCCCCCTTACATACAGCAACCACTTTAACGACTTCAGAAACTTGTCTCGTATGGACAGTGTGAGACAAATCCAACAGAACAAGGTGAATAATTCCTTCCTTATAATTAAATGTCACTGAAATGAACGGAATATATGTTATATATCATTATTATGGATAATATCATAATGAACATTGCATAAATATTTGACAATATTTCCACACATTTATGGTGCCTAGTTAACGTTTATCATATCCTTACAACATTAAACTCGCTCACTTCGTTTCATCAGTGATTATGCTACTCATTGGTGGCATTAATGTTGTGCTCGAAGCGTCTAATAGTGAAATCACCCCAGTTCTTGCATCGTTTTAAAAAATAGAAAGAAAAAACAGGTCGTAATTTATCTGGAGGAATTGAACGGCATTCCGTTTCGAAAGCTATGCGAAACTGGAAGATGGTTCTTTTAAATCGTAACGTGTTTGGTTTTAGGCTACGTATATTTCACGTTGTTTCGTTTTAATTCAGACACTGCGGTTTTTCAGACACATTGCAAATTCTAAGGATAGCAGAAGAGTCACAGAGCCTACATACTGATTTATCTGACATAAAAGTGTTGGAAAGTAATTAAGAGTTTACAGGTTTATAACTAAACTAACCCATGGACAAGAAATTAACCGCTTTTTATACCACCCGGTGGTTTTAACGTCTTGTTCAAAAGAGCCTGCTACTGTTCTCCGATGAATTGAGTCAACACTCTCGTATCCTGTTTCTTTTACTCACTTTAATATTATCTTTTTATCAACGCTTACTTGGTATCTTTCTTTCAGACATTTCTAACAAAACTTTATTTAAATATTTCTTTCTTCTGGGTAGTTACGCGATTCATCGTCCTGATGACGGAGGCAGTATGACCTCTGAAACGTTGGTGTAGATACATCTACCAGACTACACGGCGCAACAACCCAGAAGACAGCCATCTTCAGTCATATCAAATTTGTTGATCCACATTAATGTGTGTGGGCTACAGCCATTTGTAGTAATAAATATATATAATCTAAATGTAAAAAAAGTGTTTTATTTTATTTCTCAGCAGCGTATCTCATTTCCAGGTGAAGAAACTTAATTCTCACGTACAAACATTACAACCATTTTAAACTTACAACGCTCTTTAGTTTTTACATCAAAGGTACTTACATTACTTCTTAGCTTTTTGAGCACTATTATCTAGTATCCTAGATGTAATTGTAACTGGTATAATGTCTTTCATAGAAACATTTAAAAGAAAATTTTCGTTTCACACATCAGTGGCAGACCACTGCTGGACTTAACAACCATCAGCATTGCTTTCCTTAAGCCGATATGTTCTATTCTATGCCGAATGTAACAACCTTCCCAGCTTTACAATCTTACAGAAAGTAAATTGGTATCAACGTTCTTGATAATATTTGTTCACGAGATGATTGCTTCATGAAGATTCTAACCACGTCTCTCTTCGACTTCTTCTAAAGCTCCAAGTACTACGTGGTTTTAGATACATCCTTGTTGGCGAGATGCTACTCTGGAAAGAAGATGTGGAGACATTTTCTTTTCACGCTTGCCAATGTTCTGACATGCGTTTCGCCCACGTAGCATAAAAGCAATTCTGTATTGACTGTATCAGGCTAAACATATAAATTACAAATATTTATTGTGTGACTGACGTTTTAACTGCTGTTTAATAAGTTGATTCCAACCGATTTATTCCGAATCCTAATATGTAAACAATAAAACTCAGTAATTCCCCATATGAGAGATTAGACATGGATAAAAAATTTATTTTAAAAACTCTAAGGAAAGAGACCTCCTGAAAGGATAACATTAAATTACAGCGTTCGGTTTAAAACGCAACCCTATCTGTAGCAGTATTTGCTATCTTTGGTGACGTCAATATAAGTCAAATTAGTTGTTTCTTAGTAAGAGCTTACAGAACAGATTTACACCAAAAACTGAAACTGTCCACCACCTTATCGAAGACAAGCATTCACCGAAATTTTGTCGTCCGTCTTATTCCGAACTACAATGCGAGGGCGTGTCTAGCAGAATGCTACACGAACAACTGCAAGGACTTCGATGCGAAATTGTGTTCATGAATGAAAAAACATTCTACTCGAGAAAGAACCATTTTCGCGCATGCACAGTCTTCGCGACCCTGGTGTAAGTAGCAGCTTAGTTACGACGCGCATGTCACTGGGAATGTTAAATGAGTCCATCACACGTGGATGGATCTGTTTCTGATTTAATTCTCATAACAGTTTACGTGCCCTGATTATGGAGGCAGTAAGTACCTCTGAAACGTTGGTAAAATTCTACCGGATTACGGTGCAACACCCCGGAAGACAGCCATCTCTTAATCGTCGCCGTGAGACCTCATATCACAATTTAGACCTTACTTTTATTATTTACTCCACTCGGTCGGTGTCAAATAAGTTCAGCTACATGAGACTAAATACACATATAATGTAATGTGTACTTAGGTTCAGAATAGAGATGTGAGGAACAAATACAAGACGTAATTCTGTTAGTGGTTTGTAAACATCCTCAACTGAGTTAGGGGATTCTCATCCAACTTCGTTCAGAAATGTCAGCCATCTGTACCTTGTAATAAATATTTCTTCCTCCTGTTATACAGAGAAAGAAATATGACATATTTTGTGACCATACCTAGAAATTTCCTCGAATCTAATCAATTCTTCTCGGGCTGCCAGCTGTGTAAGGTGACTTAATGAAGAGATGCCCCTGCCCTATACACCTGAAGACGAAAACGGATCCGGTTTTGTAAACATCGTAAACATTTTAACCTTGATGATGGACAGAGTCCAAAAACCCAATAAACCCGACAACTTGAGAAATGTAAAATGGATTTTCACGAAACTTTATATCGCAGCGTTTTACTAAATTCGTCTAAATATTCAAGAGCTGGTTTAAATCGAACAATAACGGGGGCTCCACACGAAGATCCACGAGCGTTTCTTTGCTCAAAAGAGTCTGTGTGGACAATTTTCGGATTGGTAATTCAACGACTATTCACCAGTGTCAAAGGTTAAATTCTAGCGTTATGCGAACATTTTCTATCTTTCTGTGATATACTAAACTTCAATACACAAATAGGCTTAAATCAGGAAGAACGGTGTGATAAAAAGAACTATGTTCAGTACAGTTAACCTCGCCATCTTGTTTTTTATTTACAACTCCACAAGTGACAGAACAAAACCGAAGCCGGGGGAGTTTCTAGGAGTGACAACATTGAGGATGTCTGAGAACACTATAATAGAGAAACAAAAGACTGGTTGTGGTGCGTGCTGATATTCTTATTCCAACCACTGCAGGAGGTAAACTTCTCCAATTACGTGATGATGCAGGAAACAAAGAAGACTCAGGAGGTCTTCCTTGTATATCCATTTCAACGCATTTCAGTATGATATGCTACTTACGTTATTACCTCTCACACCGCTGTGCGAACTGCAAGATGGGTTTTATTCATTCGATGCCGAGAATATTTTACACTGCTGGGCGAAGATAGATTCAAAACTTTATGCAAACCCGTTACATAACTGTTAGCAGACGCTAGGTAAGTAGGATTACAGGTGAACATTCTAACATAACATCAGAATGCAGGTGAAATGTTCTAGTTCAATAAATTCGCATGACTTCTGCAAAATGTCGAGAATAGGAGTATCAGCGAATTAACTCGTTGAAGAAATTTTCCTCGTCAGCTCTTCAACAGATTCCCGGCCTTTTATGCAACAAGAAGGTCTGTGTCTTGTGTCAGATAACACCCTCGTGTCCTGCTTCTTCTAGAATCTCCTTTTTATATCTTCCCATCTGCGTCCCTTGAATGGTCTCTTCCTGCAGGAATATCGCAAATTTATTTGCAGCCCTCTCTTTTGAACATTGTGTTGAGCGACGCAACTTAAGAACGAAATAGTGACTGGATTCAGCTCAGATGAACGGATTTACACACGTAGGTGTAGGCCTAAATATCTTAAGCTCATAAAGTTACTGGAAACTGATAAGAAATTTGAAAACCAATCTCTCTTATTTATCTATATTCTCGTCAGTGTCCTGGTTTTGAACACCCTCAGTCTGTATTCTTCCCTTAGGTGAGAGGCAAAGTTCGACATCCACACAGAGCAACTGACCAGGCTAAATTATAATTCTGAACCGTCTATTGGAGGGGTGCGGGGCTGTATACTGTATTCATTAAAGTGTTTTATTATTTATTTTCTAGGAAAACAATTAAATTAATACATTTGAATACGTTTTATGTTGCATTTTTAAATTATTTGTCTTCATATGCATTCACCAGGATCTGGTCTAATGGCGGGGTCTAGAGAACACTGCAATAAACCTTTGTGTTACAAAATAGGCGGGGAAATTTTTTGACTAATTGGGTGAGTTTTGGGTGTTAAAGAAGAACTCTGTTCCATAGAACTAGTCACGGAGAGTCACTTGTTACAGTCTCTATTTTGTAGTTAAATTAGACCTATATTCCATCATCCTGCAGTATTAAACGAAGATTATAATTGTCAGTCTATTCATTAAATAAATGTATATATATATTTATTTATTTATTTATTAGCGGCATGCTTCTTATGGTTTTTAAAGTTTGCCCGTCTTTCTTCAGATAACCGATAAAGAATTCTGACTTTGAATTTAAAGGGGCCAATGATTTGTCGTCCTTAAGAACGAATTTCTTAATATTTTTTCTTCTAAATGACGAGCACTGAGGGGGTCAGTATAACAAAGACAGGATGCTGGAGACCGGAGACCGTATTTGCATCTTCATCTGGTTGGCGGTGGAGGAGCGTCTTAACCGTGGTTACCATAGACCAACCACTTGCCCATTATTAAGACCCAGCAGGACGCCTAGTGCGGTTGGCTTTTAGGGGGGTCTGGGTATTCATAAAGGGGCCTAATGGAATTATGTGGTCATATCACAAAGTATATGGTACCGCTATGGGATCTAGTTATACAGGTGAATTAACGTGACCACATTATCGTACATAATCACGTTGTCTGCGGTCTCGTATTCAGGAACTTACTAGCCTGGAATCACCGCATTTTAGATTGATTACAGAATGTTCGAAATTTCTTACTAATAATCTTTGAGTTCAGCTGTACCAGATAAAATTCTAACTTAAGTAAGTAATGTAATTATGTACTGTTCTTAGGCTATGATTCTGATACAGTTCTAAAGATGTGAAAGTCAATGAAATTCTGAACCATTTCTTATGGGACTCTCTTTTTTTCGTGTAATTGGATGCTATCCGTAATTGAGAACAGGGCAATACTTAAAGCATAGAAGATTTTGGGTCCATCCTACGGCCCCAAAATGTAAACAGTCACACAGGAAACGCAGTTCTGCTTAAATGTCATTTAGGAAGTTAAGATTTTTGTTACAAGGGATGAAATTTTATATAAAAAGCATTCGTGTTGGTTTTTTCTTATTTGTTGTGATAAAAACTTTTGTTACGTTAATAAATAGTAATATTCGAATGCAATGTGTGTGGAAACCTGAAAAAATTTAATGGGCCTGTTTGTTCTTTATCTGACTAATCTATTTTATCAGCAGTTTGCTTCAGCACCACACTTTTCAACCACAAACTTATATTTGTGCATGCGTGCACCTTATATTAAGCCTATACCACTATCATGTTAGACGTTGTCCATTGCCTGTGCAGGTCTGCATCATATGTAAGTGTCCATAAATTAACAGACGACATCAACTGCGTATAATTATTTATTTACAAAATACGAATGAAGAACTTTGTGTGAACTTCCGTTACAAATTGTGAAAAAAAACCTTGAATCTTATGCGATTGTCTCGTAGTGCATAAGTTCTTCGTATTTGTTATTATTGAATACTTACAAGCCCTTCAAATAATTTGTTAATTTATGGAATTAGTTATTTACCTTGATCGTTACAAATATTTAAGTTATCAGGTTCCGCCGGTTTTAATTTACTAATAATTTTAAAATTACCACCTTCCGTATCTTCAAACAGTTCTTCAGTACTACTGGTACACTACAATAATCAACCGTTGGCACAAACCTCTACAAAATCATCCAATATTATGTTATGGTGAATTTGGTGTCAGTAAAAGTTTCGTGAAACTGATCATGATGAATGTAGGCCAGAGGGAATTAAATGTACACATTAATTACAAATTCTTTCCAGCGTTTCAAAATTTTTGTGAACTGTTTTGTGATCACATTACATGGAATAATCAAATGTCACATTCCATCATTCGATGCTATATTATGTGAGCTATTGACAGCTCTGTTAAATAAACCATATACTAAATAAATAAATAAAAGTAAGCTATAGGCCTGTGTTTATTACAAAGAGCATATAACCCAGGAATTTCACTCCCAAGTCGTTTTGTTTTATTTCAATCTAAATGTCATAAAGCTTTCACTATGATTATAGAGCTTTGATATACAGGCTATAAAGACAGGTCCCATAATTGTCAGCGTCTATAATTACTCGAATGTTGATTATATGAATGAATTTGTAGAAAATGTTTTATAGGACATTTTACGAGTATTTTTTGGTATGGTAGTAAAAGTAAACAATTGTTTGAAAGATTTGGTATCGCCCTGCATCTCTGAGAATTAATTTGCTTTAGATACTTTGTTTACGGATTAGTATAACAGAGATCTTAAATACAATATCTCTGAATTTTCACCGTTTTGACCATTTTCGGATTGAGTTAGAACAAATGTTGCAAAAAGTGCGGCATCTCTCCCGGAATTACTATATATTCTTGCCCGATCATTTAACATTATGATTTGTTACAAACAGTGGCGTATTATGGTCACTGATTGTATGATTGCCTAGAAGGAGAAAAGTATATTAATGAGTTGTGTCTATTGTCAATCATTGTTACTTCATTGCTGCTTTTTGTGAAGTATCTAGCAATGCGTTCCTGGCAAGTAAGCGCCGAATAAGGCAACAATACGCCGAATGTTAACACAATTTTAGTCTGTGATAAGAGCTCTTTGAGCGACAGAGCAGATGAAACTAAAGCCGTACAGATTTCAAGCAATGCATCAGCTGCAACAATGGGATATGGTTGCAAGAATTCAATATTGCTATCAGTTTCGTCGTCTTGTGATTGAGTGAGGTTATGTTCGCATGCTAACTGGTAGAACACCGACTTCGGCCTACGTGTTCATTTCAGCTGTGCCACTGTACGATATAGCAAAGCGGTAATGCAGTTATGTTGTTATTTTTATGTCGTAAGGGAAGAAAACAACATTCAAGCTAGTTTGAAACAAGTTTAAAAGTTAGATAAACCAGATTCCTGCTTCAGTTCTTGTAGATGTTATGCATCTGTGAGTCAGAGATGAAGTGAAGTTGATCTGTCAAGTGTGAATACAGAAATAAGTGATTTTTAGTACTTAAAACCAAACGTTGAAACTTTTCTTTCACAGAATGTTACCTGTTATACAAATTTCTGAAAAGAAGAAAAGAGTATTTCATATTTTTACATCTGCTTCTCCCTCCTCATTCACTACATATGGAATGGTCATCACAAACAAATGTTACTGGTTTTTCTGTTCCCAACATTTAATAAATGCATTTCACATATTTTGACATAAATCACTACAGAGCTCTGATATTACGAATGTTATACATCAGTGGAGGTGAGTAAAATGTGGCCCGCAGAACAAGTTTATGATAGTCGCAGAATTACGTGCATGCGTTTCAGTGTCTCATATATTTTATAGAATTTATATTAATAAAACACAAGACACTGTGATGTTTTATTAATGTATTCGCGGTCTCTTTAACTACTCATTTTCTTGCGTTCAGAGTCCATGATAAAATGACAGTGAGAGTAAAAAGGACAGGTATTACTTCCGCCCCCCTTCAAAGATGCGAATATTCACATCAACACATTGTTCCAAATTCCGTCAACCTGCGTTTTTCCTTGAAGTGTAAGACAAGCATAATTTGTAAGATTTGAGGTTTTCACAGCGGTGAGTATGAAGATTTCTGTCATCTGGGTTGTTGCGCTGTGTAGTCTGGTCAATTCATCGCCCTGATGACGGAGGCAGTATGACCTCCGAAACGTTGGTAAACATCGACCAGTGTACACAGTACAACACAGAGGACAGAAATTTTCAAGCATAATTTAATGCTTACATGGAGGGTGTAATGTTTTGTAGTAAAGTGTATTTGTGGTAGCGTTGAAATTTCTTCTTACGTGATATTTACATTACGGTATATGTTCTATTTCCCTCGAAATGAGTTTACCAGTTTTTCTATCTGCAGCCCGAACTTTTGTAGTATGTATAATAAAATAAAACAACTTTGCCGTTCTTTTCCATGAGCTTTGAAGCCCAATAACAGGTTGTCAGACGCAGGCGGCGAGGGCTCCACCTCGATTATAAACAGCAGACGCCCGGAGCGTCATTCCGTCCGCTGTCTACCTCAGCCAACGGATCGTGACAACTTCCATATTCTTCTTTTGCTTCTGTCGGGGCTATTATTTTTTCAGGGTCGTTTCTCTGTCGACTACGCACGCGTCGATCCGTGTAACCCTCCTCTTCCTCCTTCGGTCTTTTTTAACACCCTCTGACAATGAAACACCCCCTCACCGCCTAAAACTCCATGTCGTTGTTCCCAACAATGGACCAGTTTCCTTTATACTGCAGCACTCGAACATGCAGAACAGTTTCTTGAGAGGGATCAATTTTAAGGAAAACTAGTTTACGAACGCTGCGTCAGAGATTCCAGTTTTCAGAATGTCTGGTCCTATTCATTTCATTATTACTATGTGGAGACTGTTGGTAGAACTGCGGCCGCTAACGGGTTCACTGTCCATCGATATGAAGCTGTGGTGGAATGATATTGACAAGAAAAAACCCTAAGATTAATCTGTCACTGCGGCACTGAGTTCATCAAAAATCTCACATGGACTGACTGCGAGAGAACCCGGGACTTCGAGGTGAGAAGCCAGCGACTTACCGCCTTTTCTAAAGAATAGCCCAAGACTAATCCAAGCCTACTGTACCTACTCGAATTTGTGTAAATATATATCAACACTCCCAAGGTACGCGGGTTCAAACCCAACCGAGGTCGATGGATTTTTAAGGGTGATAAAATCCTTAGTACAACTTCCTTTCGAGGGGAAGTAAAGCCGGCGGTCCCATGTCGTAGATTTACGGCATGTAAAAGAACCATACGAGTATTAAACCATATGTTTTTTGTAAGCAAAATTCAGCGGCCATTTCTCACACAAGTCTCTACTGCTTCACTGCTAGATGGCTCTGGCAGTCAAATTTTAATTGGGTAGAAATTGTGCAGAGGCAGTGGGTTGGTCACTCACTACTTACGAAAGCACACTTACAAGACTAGGAAACCTCCGAAAAGGAGGCGGCGAATACCCACAATCGGGTTGTACAGCAAAGGAATAACAACATATATCAACACTACAGTGTCCGAGAAAAATAATTTCTTCTTTGCAAAAAATGAGAAGAAAATATCGGCGTCACGGGAGCAGCGATCACGGAAGATGATGAAAAATTCTGACTACAAATGATATGCCAGTGAAACTACTGTCCTTGCCGCGTTGTAGAACAGGTATCGAAATCAGCATTCGCTAGAAATGAAACACACTTGACAGCGTCATTACACTTTCTTTGAACATTTTCTAATGCTTATGTTCGACGTAGTTTCACCACGGGAATGCAGCATTCAGCAGAAACGTCATGTTATTTGAAGATAATAAGTTCTAAACGTTGTAAGCCAACAGAGTACTTTTCTGTTATAATAGCATTATCTGAATATCGTGTAAAACTTTTGTTTTATAAGCAGAGGAAGTTTAATTAAAATATATAAAATGCACGTGCAATCGACAGGGATAAAACACGATGGTAGAAGAAGAAGAACAAAAATATATATGTATTCAGAGTTATCCACTCCAGCCGGATGCTGTAGACATCAAACGTCAAAGCATGTCACGGATTTCACTGTGTTTTTGTGAGATGTGTTTAAAATTTTGGACGCAATCATGTTTCTACTAAGTTTCGAAATTTATTTTCTTGTAGCTTACCTATTCTCATTTTTATATCACCACGGGCACTCTTTTCATGTACAATCTACATGTGTACGTGATAGGTTTAAGTTTTGAGTTAGCACGACATGTTATACTTCTTTTAAAAGAAAGTTAATTTCTCTTCTTTGTTAAATCTGTTCCTTGTACCAACATTGAAGATCTTACAACGTTCAATACATACTATGGATTTTGTGTGTGGACCAATTAAGAACTTTAATACATTATTTCGTTGCCATTTATCGATTAGTCGGTATAATAGTCGAGTAATAGAAATATAACTTGATACCGAAAAATAAACTGGTATTCAGAAGAAATTAGTTGTGTTTGGGCAAGATTAAATTGACCCAGAATATGTTACTTTGAGGGGCTGTTCCTAAACATTTGTGATCTATAAATGGCGGAGAAATTCTCAACCAGCTGAGCAACTGTCCGCTTTACAGCTAATCCTGCTTAACGGAGTTACTTTTGTTCTCAATTATTTCCAGCTTTTGCTGATTAGACTTTCAAACTACTAATTCTTTCAGATATTAGGTGGGATTCCGAGGTCACATTCATAAGGTGTAATATAATAAATGTGTAATTAGTTGTTTTAAATCTGAGAAACGTACTGCAGTGTTCTTTGAAATTAGAAAACATATAGACTCAAAATTAAAGTGTACATATTTTCTGTTTCCTTCTTTGCTATTTTACGTCCTTCATTGGTCTTGGCGTATATTTAGTCTATTCGTGGTACAAATTTTATAGTGGGGCAATTAAAAATTTGTTTATTATTTATAACATTATTTAACTGCAAGGAGCAGGGCCCTTGTTAGGAAAATAATAGTTGTCACCTAGTCAAGAATTTCTCCGCCAATTTGGGATCCGAAATTCTTTGAAATTTTCTCAACATTCGGCCTTGGGAACCTTGTTTTGAGCCACTTGAGTCCGTTCCGCATCTTTATGTTATATTTCTTTGAGATCTCTTTCAATATTAACACCACATCTTCGTCTAGGTATTCTAAACAATCTAATCCGTTTTCCGGCTAAAATTTAGTAGGCATGCCTCATGTCTCCTATGCGTGCCCCTCTCATTTCATACTCCTTGATTTCATCACAGTGACGATATTTGCCAAAGAGTAGACAAATTAAGAAGTTGTCATGCATTTTTCACGATTTTCCTGTTTCTTCCTGTCTCTTAGATCCAAATATTCTCCTCAGCATCGTGTTCTCGAATACCCATATAAATCAAGAAATACAAATACACAGATGGCTGTCTTCAAGGTTGTAGCGCCGTGTCATCTGGTAGAAGTTTACCAACGTTTCAGAGGTCCTCGTTGCCTCATCTCCCTGATGATGGAAGCAGCAAGGACCTTTCAAACGTTGGTAATCTTCTACCGGACTATACGGTGCTACAGCCCAGAAGACAGCCATCTTCATATCCGTTGTCGTGAAAACCTCAAAACCTAGATACAAGTACAGTTTCCTGCAACATTCCCCACAAGGCGCTCAGTGTGTTTTGTGTTGATTTTCTGAAAACATATACGTGACAGGTTAAGGCAATGCAGCACAGCCTGAGCGGAAAATTGACTCGACCTTAATAAAGAAGCAGCAACATGCGAAGGCACACAGCCGTTCAAATACGCGGAAAAGAATCACAGGCTAACATTCAATTCTCCATTAGTTTTGTAGCTTTCTGCTGTATCTTCACATTCTTATAATTTCAGTACTTCAAAGTTTGCATAATACTGAGTTTCTTTGTCGGGTCACTCGCAACACATCTATAAACAATATCATGCAGATTCCTCCAATGGTGAGAAAGTTTTTAGTAAGGGGTAATGTTTTTGGGACAGCATTCAGCATGGCGTCAAGGCTTCAAGGTCAGGTCAGACAGAACTTCCTTCGTCTTTTCGCTTTTGTGACGTCTGCATTAGGTTGTACTGTAGTATAGAACAGACATAAAAAGCGGTGGGCCCACACACTATAATACCGGAGGATTGACGCAACTATTAGGCACTCGTTTGAAGCCGTCAAAGGCACACGACCATTTGGAAAGAGAGACCAGAGTGGACAGCGGTCGGGCGGCCAGTAATAGTACAATGTCAGACCACCATCCGGTTCAGCTTAACAGACGTCCGAATCACATGTCGACAAAAAAAGCTCAAAAAAGGAGAAAGAAAACTCCGAGGCGTGAAAAACATCGAACGAATGTTACATAGTGATGCTGAAACCGAAATGACGCTAACCCGTTGCCCATCTGATTCGTAGAGGAGAGAAATGGAGGGCGGGCAGGGGTGTTCCCGAACTGACATGTGACGTATGCTATTAGATCCTCCATTATATCTGGTGCTTAAATTCAAATGAGACATCCTTCAGTGACAGCTTGATTTTGAAACTTGACTGGCGGTATGTTTTTTTTTATTTAAAAAGTTGGACGAGCTCAAAAGCCCTTTTCTATTGACGTCCGTGAGCGATATATTATTTCTGTTTGCATGACTGTTGTTGCTTTTTGTATTCTTTTTAATTTTTATTTTTGTCTAACTGTTCAATAAAAATCATTTATTTCTTAACACGATATCTATTATTAAAATTTTAATCATGGCTGTCTTCGCCGAATGATACATATGCTGATTTCTGTCTTCTGGGTTATTGCGCTGTGTAGTCTGGTCGATGTTAACCAACGTTTCAGAGGTCATACTGCCTCCGTCATCAGGGCGATGAATATGCCAATAGGGTGTGAGGAGTTGGATTTATAGGTAGGGAAGTGAAAGGTGTAGCCTGCCCCGAGCCAATGGGAGCAGGTATGGGAGTGGACCAATGGTAGCACGTGGGCGAGAGTGGGAGAGGGAGAGAAAGTAGAGAGAGAAAGGTGAGTTAGTTGTAAGAATGACCTCTGAAACGTTGGTTAACATCGACCAGACTACACAGCGCAATAACCCAGAAGACAGAAATCTTCATACTCACCGCTGTGAGAACCTCAAGTCTTAGATACATATGCTGAAAGGCATAACTTCAGCATTTGATAGTTTGCCTGTCCTTGTCAAGTGTTTGTTAGTTTTGTAATTCAGATTTTACAGTGTAAAGACGCAGCTATCTATGCTGAATCACTTCCTGCTGTTACAGTAAAACGGGAGCGAACAAATTAAAATCGTTTTAGGTTTTTAAAGAGTAGGTAAAAGTTGTAAATGCGATTTTAGAACAGTATTTCCATGGAAACGAGTGTCGGAAGTAAAATTTGGTACTACGAAGTGAAAATTACGTAAAATACAGCAGTTCTCAGAAATGTCATACAAAATACCGCGACTCATCATCACTTAAGTTTTGAATGTGATGTGAATAACTTTTATTCATTTCGTTAATTATGATTAAGTATCGATACGCCTTTAACTGTATTCTACTTTGTTCAGTAGGTTCTACGTGCCGTCCCCACTTCACTTTGAGATGAACTTACATCAGACGCCAACATTTAAGCCTATTGTCAAAAATAAAAACAAAAAGAACGGAAATTATTAAAATTATATTTCATTACATAAAACAAGTCTACTTAATAGTCTATACAATGAAGAAGAAATATGATATGCCAACCTTACAAACACATTTATAAATTTATAACACGTAGTTTGTGTCTGCTGCCCAGATATGTGAACTTACAACTTGAACTATGCATTAAAGACTATCAAAACGTCTGCGCAATTTGACCCCGAAAGTCAGTCGCTTTGCCCATTCGATAATTCGGCCTTGGTCATTAACATTCAACAGGTTATGTCTTGAATGTGTTAACGTAGGCGTATGGAATAAAAAAAATGCAAAATACGTTGTTCCCATATTTGTGTTTACTGCATTAAGATGTATACAAATGGCTAAGAAGTATAAAGAATGTGTTTACTGAAGGCACTCTAGAGTGCTATTTACCAAATCGTAGAACGTTAAGACGTGAGACGACAATCAGGTGCAGGAATGTAATGAACCTCGTTCTAAAACAAATTCTTTAGCAGGATAATAAATTGTAGAAAGCAATAAAGACGTAAGAAACCTCAGCGCTTGGTGTCTGTTCATTTGCCTGCGTTTCACTTCCAAAATATTAACTCGGTTTGGGTGTCCATTGTGTTGCCGAAGTAAAATATCCATTCTCATTTTGGTCTTAAAATGTTAAATTAATATTTAATCTATTATATAAATAGTCTGTTAATTGATCATTTAAATATTATTAATTATATGCCTATTTTAAATAGGCCAACGTTTTATATATGTTAAATGACAGCATTTTTTAGTGAGATAAGCATATATACCTTATTTTTTATTTGGATAGAATAACATATAGTATTTACAGAAGAAATATGTATTTTTTGAACTTCTGAGATGTTTTGAAAGCACTTACGCTGTGACTGTATAATTTGCAAACCGATCTTGAAATCCGCATTGCCAATTGAGGAGCTGTAACATTTGTTTAAGCTGACATAAAGCATGTAAAATATAAAACGAACTGATAAATGACGCTACATTCTGCACTTGATACATCAATAAAACGCGGTAAAATAATTGTCCCTGGGATTTTTACTCTATCCTTCATATAACAGCCTGCAATAACTTATCTTCAATTTTGCAGTTTAGTTTTTAATAGCGCATTAATGTCACACCGAGCTCCACAACCGAAATTGTTATTCCTAGTTTTACGTTCAACCGTCGGCTGACTTGGCACATGAATGCCGTTTTTCCCCTTAAACAACATTATGCCAAACTTCTGTGCCCGAGTTTGATTTCATATTAGAGTGCCATCAAGTTTATGAGAATAAGAATAGCTCATATAATTACCTGCCTACAAGACGTTACGAAGATGTTCATTTGTAATATTTGACTAGCCGACATATATTTAGCATGGAACAGGCTAGCACAAAATACTAGTTATTATGGTACATAATTCATATGTAGTTTACTCACAGAGAAGAGAAATAAGAGGGAAGGTTAAAGAATGTATACAAAAAAAGGCAGCATTCTCAGGAGCCTTGAAAATTTATGAGTGAGGAAAATTATCGCATCCTTTCTCTCTTTATGTGTTTATTTTCTTTCCATATATCTACCAATCATTTCTTATTATTACCTACGACCAGTCTGTTCGTTAATAGGTATGTTTTCATAGTTTATTTCAAAGCTGTTATTCTGTGCGTGAAGTTTATATTAGTATCATTACAGAAAGTTCGATGTATAGTCTGTATTTTGTCTGTGGTTAATACTATAGCAGCCAAATAGCAGGTAGGCTAGTATATAGCTCTGGAGAAAATTGGATCATACGGGTTTGTAGTGTGTGCCTTCTGGCTGTAAAATAAACTCTGTTATTTGGAAGGAACTTCTCTCTCGTATGTTAATGGTAATGTTGCTACGTCTCTGATATTGTGTCTTATTGCTAACTTAAAACGCATTGGCTGACAGACGTATCAAGCACATGGCCTGCGGACCTTGTACTGCCTTACAACTGAATGTGATGCCTCAGGACGTCTCGTTTAGAGAAGATTTTCTACCGGTCAGCCATTATTGAAGATAGTGTTTGAAACGCCGTTATTGCGTATGGATTATTGGGCGTCTGTTTCCAACAGGACCAAGTTTGATAAGTCTTTTGGGCTCCTACGCATATCAATTACATAATTAATATCGTGGAATTTAGTAGCCCCCTTCATGAATCAATAAACTGCTTAAACATTCTATAATATTGAGTTTTCAGGGATAGCTGAGCTCAAAAATAAGTAGCGAAAACTTAGGTTTATTTATTGGTGCTAAGGAGAATAAAGGCGATGGATAAAAGAACGGTTCAAGTAGCGACATATATTTATCCATGGGGATTTGTTGAAGAAATTAAAAATAAGTTAACTAAGAAATTATACAACTATTCTTTGCACATGGGTGTTTCAACTTATAATTATTTATTAAAAATGGTTGCTCCCTCTATGGAAAAACAGGACACTATAGAATAAATTCCATCCCCGCTAGCCAAAGACTTTCTGCTGATGTACACCTTTTGGTTACTGAAGATTTTAAATTTATAACTGCAATAGCACTTCAAACACTGAACGGACTAAGTTTTTCTTGTTGTTCCCGCCATGACGACAGAACTAGAACTGAGGAGATATCGCATAATATTCACATTATAAAATGCAATAACATTTATATAAATCCGACTGCGCAATATAAAATTCCACAATTACAAACTCGATCTATATTTCTTCAACACTGCTAATACGCCCTCGGTTATAATTGATCAAGCCCCATATTGTGAAAGAAATATTGCACTTGTAGGGTCTCCTTACTCGTCCAGACAAAATCTCGAGTCAGCGTTCCATTTCGTGCTCTGCTGTAATCAAAATATAATTTTTGTAATTGGCGCTGTCAGAAACACAGTGACGGCCATAGACGTCGCTCTTCCTGAGGGCCAGTAGTTGAAATTATATTTGTAAAAACAGTTTATCCCCAGCATTCGATAACGTCACTGTTATCGTTTGGTACGCGTCATTAAAGCTGAACGTGATGCTAATATAGCAGCCATTATTCGATTCCTATACTTTATCTCGTTATACTAAGTGTCGAACGTAGCATCAGAAATACTAGAAACTCTGTGGACGATGAATAAGAAGGTAAGAAGAGATTGTGGCTAATATTACACCATCGACAAAGCGTTCAGTTGATGGATTACAAGGAAACAACCCAACTGATTTGAATCAGGTGCTTTCTGAGCAAACATCAGATACAACGACGTTTTAATTAACATTCGCACTTAGACGCAGAAGACAAGAAAGTGCCCTCAGTTATACTGTGGGGAGATTCAAAACGTTAACAATTTCTTATCCAGCATTCTTGTCTGAAAGCTGATCATAAACCTGATTATCCGACACGTAGACGTGTTGTTGAGTATAATAGAAAAAGAATATGTAACCCTTAACCCAAGAACATTTCCGTTTACAGTATTATCTACAGAAATTCGTTTCAAAGGTACTCGTCAGGATTTTACGAATTCCTTCTGTGTGAACATAGCCTACAGAAGAATGTATTAATTGCATCTTAAATGTGATTAACTGAGAATATGATATAAAGCGGCAAGCTCACAATAAAACTTAAACATTCATGCGTTAGTTCTATTTATGAAATTGATTATTATAGTCTATAAGGGTAGAAGAATGTCTGAATAAGAAAGTATAATATAGGTACTTAACATAAAAATTATTAAATTAATTACTTTTTAATTTAATTACTTAAAATGCAAGTGTTATACGTTTTATGATGAAAATCAAACACAGAACGACTTTAGAGATTACATTTTTTTATACTTTCATGTAGGCGCAAACATATTAATACCTTCTTCAGAACCAGCTTATACCTTCTTTTAACCATTTGAAGCCGAAGTTCGTCTGAATAATATTTAAGAATTTAGTCCCTACCGCAGATATAACGCCATACTTCATTATATTAAAAAAAAGGGTTACACCCCTGCCCAAGGGGAAACTAGCTTCTGGAGGTTCACAAAGGACTGGTGTCAGTGGCGTGCAATACGAAGCACGCAGTAAAACTTCTAGTTCCTTCTCTGTGCTCTGAAGAGACGTTGAAAGTCAAAAATAATACTTGAAAATTACGTAATATCACACTTAATTGGTTATCTGATTAAAGGAAATACACTCCTGGCAGCCTGTTTTATGGTTCAAACTGACAAATTCTCTCATTTTATAATTTGTTTTACGATGTTGTCCCTGCGTAGTAATTACTTCAGTCAAATATGAAATAAGACACGAGATGACAGTAGTGTGACGACTGGGATGATTAGTATTCGCCTGGACTAAATTTGTCGAAAACTGTAAGACCAATGACGATTTTCATTTTGAATAGCCTGTTATTAGTTAAATAAAATTCATATTACGCTATTCTGTCTGTACAGTCTGCTATCTTGCGTAACAAATACAGTATCCTAGTGTACTTGTACTTGAAAAGCTTTTAGTATTGATACTTGTCATGTTCCTTAGTTGTTCCACAACACTTAAATAACTTAGTGACATAAACTGAGTTTGAAACATGTCTTTGCCTACGTGGTTTCCGATCCGGTTACGAAATACTTTAAACCTGAGTCAGCGTACGAGGCTTGCGGTGAGGTGGTGTCGCGTAGGGTGAACCTCGTGGCTGATTGTGCCTAAAATAATTTATTGTACCAGTAAATAAATTCTCAGTTACAGAGTATGTTTACTTTCAGCATACTAAGCAATGCAAAGTACATTTGTACAGAGATAAATGAGGAAGGACGACATCACATTAACACCTCAGAGTGACACCACAATTTGAAACAACCTTCATACTTCCAAAGTTTTTCAGTCCAAAGAATACCTGCTAACTGCTCATTAACACTGTTGTTGTTGTTGTTGTTGTATGAGGGCAGCCCATTAATTATTTGCGTCTTCTGTCTGTCGTGTTTTTACACTACAGTCATCATTTCAAAACAAACTTTTTAATCCCTAAAATGGTAACTATACATTATCATTGATTGGGAGAGTAATAAATAAATCAATCAATCCGATTTTAGAAAACAATTTTGTAAAGAAATTAGCAGTGTTTATACAACACAAAAGGAGGCATGTACGAGTTTACCAAATGACAGTTTATCCCTAAATTATTATTAAACATCTGCTATAAAATTCAAACTGAATCTGCTACAGAGTGAGGTTAAAACATTCTTGTACCATAAATAGTACAATAAAATGTTATTGGAATATTGTTTCAAAAACTTGTAAATTTTCGAAAGAATAGTAATGAGCTAGCTAAAGTAGTGGGTAGGGACTGAGTTAATGTCTGCCATTAGCATAGGTTTACTCCTTCACTCCTTCGTTTGTTCACGATGGCAGACTAAATAGATGGGCGATAGAACTGGCGTGTAGTCATAAACTGAGAACTTTGAAAATTATGTGTTTTAAACATCAAACCTATACTTGAAATAATTGCTGAGCGATTCATAAAATGATACTTAAATTTACCCAGTTCTATAAAAAAGAACAGGATGAGAGTATGATATATATATATATATATATATATATATATATATATATGAGATGCCATTAAAATGTATTGTCCTGTTCTTTCCCAGAACAACACAATTCACCTTCACTCTTTGCCTGTGTTTTGCTTGAAGTCGTAAATACCGGTGCCATTCTAGTAAAAGGGCAAAAACTTTTGCGTGGCAGCCATACCCTACGGAGAGTAATAATTTACATAATATCATCTTAAATTACAGATGAAAGTTATAAAACTTATTAACGTTGTAAACAGAGGCAGCTCCGTGTATTTAAAATCCAGAATAATTTCAGCACAAGTAACACAAATTAATGTGTGAAATTTCGTAAATTGTTTCAGAGGGCCTGGGTGTTCTTGGCTGTGTGAAAATGATATTTTGTCACATGGGTTATGTTCAAAAGAGTGTGTGGTTCTATTATGACAGTGGAAAAGCCGAGATACAATTTGTTATGGGTTCACTAGGTAAAATAGATATCGTATGTTAGGTGTAAGAAAAATTATTTTCGTGTATCTTCAACTTTCGGGGATGAATCACTCCAAATGTTGAAAATTATCCAACGTTTCGAAAAAGTGCAGTATTTTTTCGAAAAGTTAAATCATTTTCAACATTTGACGCGGCACATCCAAGAAAGCCGAGGCTGCACTTTGAACTCCAGCCGCCAAAATACAGGATAAGAAAATTTTCTGAATAGATGTTGTGATCGTTTCGTATAAACAAAAACAAATATGCCTGATGTCACGTACGTTAAATTCGGACGTTACGTGCGTTTTAATAAGGCTTAAATAAATTTGAAATTCTTCTAAAACGATTCCTTACTATTCATATTAATGTCAGAATCCGATATAATGGGGTTTCATTTCATAAAAGAATGAAGTGAAATGACGTCGTGACGTCCAGAAGTTTCTTTAGAAAAGGATTCGACAAACGCTTTTGTAAATATTTTAGCTACTTCTATAGCAAACATTATTTGTTTATTTAAATGAAACACAGTGAAAAGATAATGAATGATATGCAGAGGAAAGTAAGAAGGAAACTGCTTTAGTTTTTCTATAAGTTTCGGAAGTTAACGAATTAATGTTTTATACAGCCAGAACTGTCTCTATGGTGTTAAAGTTTTGTTCTGTGTGACTGAAGAAAATACGTAGCTGACCTTGCCAAAAAACAGCATTTATTTATTCTTCTCTATAGAAATATCAATAGATTATACCTCTAAAATTTCGTATTACTAATTCAAATAACACCTCACATATGTCAATGTAGTAAATTTGTAGCTACAAATACATGTAATCTACAAGGAGTTACAAAATCTTAGAAACCTTATTTTCTATTTTTGTATTGTTAAACCAAAATATAATATAATACTGCTTATGAAAATCATGGAGACTAATTTCACAAGTTAAGTGAGGAGCATGATGTAGCTTTCCTGATTGGCAAAACCCAGGTAAATTTCGAAAAAAGCATCCACACAACCAAGAACATAAGAATTACAGGACATGGATCTAGGAAACGAACCCATAAAATCAATGAAAATTTTCTCCATCGGTGCTGTGGCCAATTCTGATGCGAGCACACCAAAATGGACGGAACGGGCCGGTTTACTCGTGCAGCAAATCTGACAAGCTTCGACGCGGGCAGCGGTATCATTCTCCATTCCCTTTCAAACAAAAGCTTAACGGGCCGCATGGCGAGTTTTATGCATTCCAAGATAACCACCACGTGGAGACTCGTAAAACCGGAAAACTACGGGAATTAACTGTTGAGACACAACCCTTGGCATGTTCGAGATATAACCGAACCTGTTGAAGTTGGGTGTAATTCAATTTCGATGGCCGCCCTGATCCACGTATCCGGATTTCGTTGACAGGATGGAGGTGTCCTGGAGTTGGATGCGGTGGCCCCGGTTGAAGCAGTGCTCGGCCACGGCGGATTTTTCACGTGGCTCCAGCCGGAAGTGGCATTGATGCTACGTGACCCTAGTCCCGATAGAACGGCCGGTCTGTCCAATGTACACTTTGCCGCACTCACAGGCAGCCTGCTGATGCGGTTGAATGTCGTTCTTACGTTGGGTGAGAAGGCATCCGGGGCTGGTCTCTCCGAGGGCGGTGTCACCCTCGCTGGTAGGTTGAGGGCTCGTCGGATCTGCCGGTCGCTGTAACCGTTCTGTCTGAAAGCTTAGCACTGCTTCAATCTGTGCCACCACACCAAAAGACGATAGTATGGCGGTCTTCAGTGCAAAAGGGCAATTTATTCCCAGAGTGAAATGGGAAATAAATGACTCGGATCCTCAAATCCATTAATAAGCCCGTTTTGACCAAGAAATCGCCGCCCAAAATAACCAAAATCGTGAGGTTATCAGAAACCAAGAAATTGAAAAGGCAAGGATATTTGTCCAAACGGTGTTTACAGTTAACTTCGCCAAGAATAGACGAAGGCTGAGAGGTAGCCGTGTGGCATTTAACCGGAGTTCCCGTGAAAGAACGAATCTTAAAAGATCACGTAATTCCTAATTAGCAACGGTGGTCTAGCGGATAGAACGCTGGCCTTGTAATCCTGGGGTCTCGGGTTCGATTCCCGGCGGTGCCCGAATTTATAACTTGTGTTGGGCAAGGCCGTGGTCTAGGCAACACGGAGTTTTCCTCCGGGGGCTTCCCCGGTTTCTCCGTGGCATCCCAACAATTACTCCATTCACACACAGAAGAAGGCAATGGCAAATCACTTCTGGATCATCTGTCAAGAACGTATATGAACAGGTCCCAGTCCGAGAAAAGGATGGAAGGATCCTGTTCATATGGACCTGTCGTCAGACAGAACACTAAATAAAATAATTCCTAATTCCAGACGAAGGGTAAAAGGAATAACAGAGCAAGAACTTCTCGAATCCACCAGAGGCCAAACCCGTGGTACAACCGGCGAAGGAAACACAAAGTTGCGAAGGCTTGACAAAATAAAAAAATATGGGCGGGTCCGGGTGATGGGAGGTTGTTGAATATTAGAGCGAGAAGTGGTCCCGCCAATCTTTTACAACATGGCCCGAACGATGGCAATAAATAGCATTTCCTGCTAAACTGCAGACGAGGCGCGGCTCTTGGGTTGCCAGGCACCGGATTCCGTCCTGGAGGAAACGAGGCCCCGATACTATCAGAATATTCAACTCTAACAGGACTCACACAAAGGTTTTCAAGTTCTACTATAGAAGTGGGTTCCTTAACGAAAACTAAATATGACTTTATAGTAGAAGTCAAGTAATCCAAAATTCCACCTACAATATCGGCCTCTGGGCACTCAAAACGAAAAACCTTTTGGTATAATCGGCCACATAGTCCGCTAAAGACTCGCTCTGACGTTGAACACAGACGAAATACTGTTCTTGCAACCCAGCTTTAGCGCAAGACGGGATAAAGAATTCCAGCGTGTCCACATGAAGTCTATCGACAGACGTGGCAGCACCGATAGATTTACTAAGTCTCCTTGACAATGTGCCAGACGTATACGGGTATAAAATTTTCAAAATAGAAATATCAGGAATGGACAAGACTGCAGCATTAATACGTATTTCTACGAGGAGTTTCAAAAAATGTAAGACCGACTCACGGGTATCACCCGAAAATACAGTTTGACGGGACAAAATCCTGTCAAAGGCGTTGGGTAACTTCGTGCACTGAAACACGCGTGTACTGACATGACGTATGTTTGCCGACTCTAAAAAAAATCCTGGTTAAGATAGGCAGCTTGTAAAATAAGAGCCTTGGTACAATCGGAGGTAACATGATCAAGAGAACGGGGTTCCCGGGGGGGGGGGGGGGGGGGGACTCGTGGGAACGTTTGAAGAGGTGGCTACGAGACTCTTCCATAGACGACACTAAGTGTGAAATGTCCTCAGACAATTCGTCTAGCGAAGCAGTACTGGACTGGTATAAAACTTTCCTGTCGGCGAGACACCTTTAAGTCAAATGGGGTAGGCGCGTCATAATCTTAGTATATTGATTATGCGTTATGTTGTCAGAACAAACGTCAGCTACTACCTCTTGGATCTGATAAAAAATATTGTGCTAGGTTCGCAACTCACCCAGTGGTTCGATGGAGTCCAAGGCCGAAATGTGATTCTCGCTGCCAGCTAATTCACGTAAATGATTTCGAAGGCCGGAGACCTTCAACTGTTGTGTGTACTCCCTTCCGTATGGTGACTTCGTATTCCAGCTCATCCTTCCTGAGGTAATCCGGATCCGGAAGTGCTCGATTCATCGAAACAATGAACAATAATTCACAATGAAAGAAAAACTGCAAGTTCAGCAACAGAATATCTTGAGTGGATTGAATCGCAAAACCGCGCACTTGATACGCACACAGGCCCACAATCCTTTATAAAAATTGTTTATTCACAAACTATAAATTGCATCGCCGGCTCTCTGCCCCAGTTTATAATCCAGAAGGAAAACCCCCAATTTTGTCCGAAATAAATGGAAGCGACATGAAAACAGAGTGTCACCACCGGGCAGAGGCTAGCTCGGACTGTTCCCCGTACGACCCTATAAAACAACAGAAGACAAGGGCGCACTCTGACGGTAAAATAATGAAGGTTGGGAACAGTTTCATACAAAGGAAAGTAGGAAAGGTACAGAGTGACAGGGAAGGAAATGTCACACGTATTAAAAATTAAATCTGTTTTGGATATAAACATATAAAGATACAGTTGCTGTCATATTTATCAAGTACTGTCCACCGGCCACGAGTAAATCCCTGAGGCGGGAAGTAGGTTCTAGGCTGCGGTGGAGGGGGAATGTATACTATCAGGTGGGCTAGAGGGCTGCCATTGGTGGGAAGTGTGACACGCCAGAGAGTTACTCTACTACACACAGACCGAAAACATCAAGCAGTTAAGAGTAGCGTGTAGTGAGAGCACCTGTAATGTGTTCTGTGGGTGTTGTGATTGTATTCTAGATTAAATCTGTTCCGCTGTGAGGTAATCTTAAAGCCATGCCCATTAGAACACACGAAAGCCTGCTGTCAGGGTCGTCACTCACCGCGAAATCTTGCGCATGCGCGTATATCGAATTCCTAGCAGGGATTTTCTCCTGATCTTTGTACTGTACATGATCACGAGCTACCACTGACGTAGAATGTTTACATCTTCAGGGTCTTGAAGGATCCTTTCGTATATGATATTATTTTGAAGACGTCACATTGTATGAAGAAAATGTTACATAATAACAAATGTTGATGAAACAAATAATACAAAATAAACAAGAGCCCATGTAAAAATATCTGAACTTTCAAGCGATAACATTGATCAATGTTGTTGGAAGACATTGTTCTAGGTTTTAATTTATGCCTGAGCGTTTAAAGTATAATGTTTTTAAAAAAAATTTACATGCAGCGTCTGAGACGCAAGAGATGTGTGTATCAATTTAGGTACCTGTACATATCGAAGAGGTTAGAGCATTGACAACCTGTCTTTGTTTCATGCAGTATTAAATCTCTCTTGAGGCACCGCCTAGCTTTCTGGAGGCGTTTCGTGTTCCACTAGAATCCGTCGTAACTCCTACCACCGTACTAAACGAAATATGACCGCTCCCTATCCGATCCGCTTCAGGTCATGATCATCTTCGTGTTTTATCCTACCCTTTGTGACGAAATAAAGTAAACTGAATTAATCAATAAAACACCACATTAGAAGTCATCAGATATGTCGCCTTATGAGTAATGTTGGTAGGATTTGGACTGAATTTCTGTGGCTTCAGTAATCGAGACTATTATTATTATTATTATAATAAAGAATTGAATTGAATTATTATTATTATTATTTAGTTTTCTGTCTGACGACAGGTCCATATGAACAGGATCCTTCCATCCTTTTCTCGGACTGGGACCTGTTCATATACGTTCTTGGCAGATGATCCAGAAGTGGTTTGCCATTGCCTTCTTCTGTGTGTGAATGGAGTAATTGGGATGCCACAGAGAAACCGGGGAAGCCCCCGGAGGAAAACTCCGTGTTGCCTAGACCACGGCCTTGCCCAACACAAGTTATAAATTCGGGCACCGCCGGGAATCGAACCCGAGACCCCAGAATTACAAAGCCAGCGTTCTAACCGTTAGACCACCATGGCTGTTAATCGAGACTACTTAGATATAATATTAACACACTAGCTACAGACGTTGTTAGCATTAAAACAACGAATTTCGAAACGTAGATGTGGACAAGAGTACTAAAAAAAATAACTAGGAGAAAGACGCTACTCTGAAAGTGTTTTGACATGAAAGCAACAAATCTTTGTCCGTATTTGATGCACACTGGTATGATCCAAGATGAGTGTTGAATTTCTGTTTAAAACACAGAATTGGCAACACACGACCTCTTTGGTGAGTTCAATGGTGTGACCTTTAGTGCGGTCACCTACAGTAAAATGGAAAGAATATTTTTCTGTCATTACAGGACTGATTTCATGTTAGTGATGCTTACATGTTCCAATCTGGAAATGATTAGTGATTTATTATATCGAGTTCATCATAGGAGTGCCGTTTTCAGACGAGGGTTTCCACCATTTATTGTCATCAGCTAATCGGTGGCAGAGTGGGGAGAGACGAAACCCAGTGACACGTGTTGTTGCTACAACCCGATAAAGAGAAAGTCAGTCCCTTTGAACGATAGTTTTTACATTTTCCATTGCTACAGTAAGCAAAGGTACTGATAAGGCATTTTCCGGCGACAGCTTGTAAAAGACACACATACTGAAACACGCACAGAGCTTATCGTCATACGTCACTCTGTGTTTCCACGGATCGCTACCGGCAAAGAGGCCGAACAGGTTATATTTTAAGTGCCCCAGTCGGTTAGATATATTATAATTCCCGGTTTGTGTATGCGAGTGGGTGTTTCCCTGTGACAACAAAGTAGGAGAGCAGGTAAGTCGACGCCTAGCTCCGGTAAATCGAAAATAACGTAATATGTAGTCACAACTGATATTTGTTATTGTTATTCCTTTGTAAGGGTACGTTTGATCGATTCTTTCTTCCTTTCAGGTGCTTCAGATTCACTTTACAGAGTAGACAAACGGAGTGATTCAGAAGTCTCTGCGAACCTGTAAGAATAGCAAGTGTTGGATTTGGGAAGTTGTTCAAAAGTCCTTATGCCCTAGGTGACTTTTATCTGTGGACATAACCATTACATTGTAATGTCTAGTAATCGAGAGTTGAACATTTATTTGTATTAAAGTAGACAGCCTTCTGGAATATTTCTCCGTGTAGTCTTGTAGAAACTGACCGACATGCCACAGGTGTCCACCAGGGCGACACTCGCCGCTGTGACAATGAAAACTCACTATATTTGTGTTTTTAGAAGCACGTAGGAAATTTTTAATCATCCTGTATATTAGTTTATCGTCAGGTATTTACTGAGGTATGGAAGTTACAGGAAGAAACAACTGAAGAGTGCAGGAAAGAGGAGATAAATTTTCGAAATGACAAAAGAAAGAATGAAAAGCCGAAGAGTGGTTAAGATATGAAATAAATAATTTCTCGTTGAATTTTAACAGTTTTTTTTACAGAAGCCATTAAAGTAAACGCTGCTTTAGGCAGTGTTTTATAAAGTGGTGTGTTAAAGAGATTTATGGCGCTAAAACCAGGTCAGCTAGCAAGCAGTCTACACAGATGTGTAAGGCGACTATAAAATTTTAAGACAGACATATAAATAGAAAACAAGCAACAAATGTTTGTGGTGAAACGTGGAAGACGAAGTTGGGAAAAATAATATTAAAAATGGATCTGAAAGGAATGATTTGTGAGGAAGTGAACGGACTCAATCGAATCCAAGAGGCAGGCATTTTTGTTAGCGATACTGATCTGCGGATATTACGTCTTTATCTTTGTTCATACAGCAGGGAAAGTCTTAAGTGGTGTTTGAAAAACGCGTTCGAACAGCATGGCCATAAGAAGAGATTCAATCTACAAAGCAGAATGGTATTGTACCACTACATGTTGATCCTCGGTGCTGATTGCATGACGTACTCTTTCGTCAGATGGCAGTCAAAGCAGATGACATGTACTATCCAAACAGTTCAAAGCTGCATTTCCCTTTGTTTGTATTGCATTTCGTATTCAGTTGGCAATTTCAAACTTCTTTTTTGTTAGAGGGCGGGGTTTTTGTTCAGTTCGTTCCGCACGCTGTCCACTTGAAGTGACATCTGTCTACGTCGCTTAGCTTTTGGAAGATAAACAACTGACTGGCGTGTGTTCATTGAGCATTCTAGATAGGTAGACAAAAGGACACCATCATTGCAGGTGAAACCAGAAACGTGTAGAAATAATTCACACAGTAAAGTGATACATTCCACCGTCTGTCTCATTTGAATTTAATATCCAGCGGAGTGGTAATGTAAGTGGAAGGAGGCTCGGGAAATAAGTTTAGAAGGACAGAGGGATAGGAGGCGTGTCTCAAATACACACAGAATAGCAGAGGCTGTTCTGTAAAGTAAGGAGCTACAGGTAATGTGGTCCCATCACGCAAAATTGCAATTAATTTCAAATTACGAACGTTATCCTCGTCTCTGAAGCTAGCTCCCAGCCTAGTTTTAATGGCATGTACTGAACTCTATTCTTACGAGCTGTACATTTCAGTAATGATGTGACAAGACACAAAGGAACCAAAAAATGACGTGCCGCAAGAAATATGAAGAGGGGCAGAGAGACCAGAAGCAAGATATTAAACCAGACGCGAAGAAAATAAGCTCGTAGCTGCACAGAGCTTGTTAACTGACAATTTCCAGCGCCTTTGAATTGAAACATTCCACGGAATCTAAGTTGCAGCTTTATTTGACATCTGATAGGACTTCTTGGAGATCGGTCCTCTGTAAGGCCTCTAACTACACTACAGCACCACACAGAAAAATGTGGGCATGGGCATATCCATGTATGGAGTGGGACTGGAACCCACTATCCCTGTGTTCTAATGGCCAAGACATACGCCGTAGATTGTGACGTCAGAGATGCAAATACATAAACAGCTGGTAGCTGAAAATGTCATACACCACTGCTTCGTAAACCGTGTACCACGAAACGTTGCAATTCCAGGAGAGATTCCAGAGGGTTCGGTGAATTTCAATGCCTTCATCAATACAAAGTACGCGTTTCTCATCTTTAATTAGTTTTGTACTTTCAGTTGAATGAAGAATTGTTTCCCAAGCGTATAATTGAACAAGATAACCTTGTGCTACGTACGGAAATAATAAAATACTTCTTTTGTTTGAGTTAAATTCCTTTTCTTAGTTTCTCAGTTCAATGTTTCTCTGTTCTTATGATTATTTTTTTAATCATGTATGAACTGTTTTTGGTATTGAATCTTCAGTCCATTGCCCCAGTGCCTCGCCATTCTGACAGTCTGGGCAACCGAGACATTTCACGGCAATATTCTCTCTTTACAATTGTGACTTGTGTGATAGAGAATTAAACCAAACAATTTTAATTGCTTTCACACATCCTTAAGAACGTAAAACAACGATTCATAGCTAGTTCGAACAGACATTTCACATCGTATTTGAGAATCTGCAATTTTTCCTTGTCGAAATTTTTAAAATAAACGTAAGATAAATACTGACAAACGCTCACATATTTCCATCTTGGGCCTTTCCTTGCAAAACAAAATTTCCTCTTCGGTACGTAAAGTTGAGCGCGAGGCCGCGGTTTTACCACCCCTGACCTATACATCATGAAGTATACAACGTTCTCACTCTGATGCTTCTTCAACAACTGTTATCAGCTTCGTTGGATAATTACATAGAAGAGTATTTAACTGATGGTAATAGGGTGCACAGGGTAGCGTTATCTCTATAACATGACTACTCTGTGATTAGATGAACCGTAGAACGTAGTTGCGCATTATATACAGCGACTTGTTTTATTGGTCTTGAAAATACTGTCCAATTGACACCAATATAAGGTAATGGAGCATGACGCAGGCCTGGTAATGATATATAGGAAGAAAGACTCGCCCTGCCATTTTGATGGCTTGTAATCATGACTCAGTAGTCACAGATATAGGTCGCGCGAGTAATGGTGGCACCTAAATGCGCGATGTGTAAGTCGAGAGAGGGGAGTTCAGTAGTAGTGGGGGTCGCACAGCCTCAGCTGCGGTGACGCACCGATCTAAACACAGCTAGGGCTACAAACCAACTGAAGCTGACACCCCTCTAGCGCCTTCTTCGAAAGGATCCATCTCATACGACCAAAATCAGTCCTTTGCGCAAGTGCCAGCACTTCTCGCGCTGCCTCTATCACACCATGTTATAAATATGTATCAGATCTAGCCGCAGTTAGAGATTTTTACTAGAACTGTGAAGGTCCTGGGTTTCGTGGGGATATTGTTCATACGTTGCAGATATTTATGAAGTTGGATTTAAAATAATTTATTCTAATTACCATACAAATAGAATATTTATTTAAATAAACAGAATAATTAAATCATACCTTGAGTTTATTATTGATGTAAAGTTAAGCTGAGAAATCTTGGCAAATTAACTCAAATGATTAATTCCACACAAATATTAAAGTGGAATTAAAAAGGCGCATGAAACAAACGTTGACGTGTTCTGTTCAATTGTGATCGGAGTTGAATGTCTCTAACATTCGTAATGAAATTTTCCAAAGAGAAGTTGAAAAGCAGTCTCGTTAGAGCATCTCCTACCAGACCGTTCTCAATAAGAAATGATCAGTGCGTTAGTCTAAAGATAATTAAAATCTTAATTCTACTCTTCAATATTCCTGGTCTTCTGCAAAATGTCTTCAAAAAAGTATTTTATGATTAACAGACTGAGTCAGTCTGGAACCAGAGTCTGAAAATCACTACTGCAGAGGTGCCGTGTGCAGATATAACATTTACATTTAAGAATACTACCTTAAGTACAATTCATGGGTCAACAAATAAAATAAAGTTCCTTCTGTGAGAGAAGCACAAAATAAGCCTATAAATTTAAATAACTTATAACAGTCTCAATAAAATCTTCTCGGGCGAAAAGCCGCGTCAGATGGCTAAAATACGAAACCGACGTTTCAGGGACCACGTCTTTCCCCATTACCAGGGTTCTGATGGTCCCTGAAACGTCGGTTTCGTATTTTAGCCATCTGACGCGGCTGATCGCACGAGAAGATTTTATTGAGTTACGTCGCCGTGAAAGCTTCAAATCTTACAACAGTCTACATTAATCTTTCAATCGAACAGAAAAATACATGTACTTGACATGACCTTAGAGAGATGGAAAACACGACCACACCTACAGTGTTGCAAGCGAAATAATAAATGTTCTCCCCAGTATGTGGTCGTACGAAATTAATGACCTTTAGTTACATATGTGCTTCTTTAAGCTCCTGTATATTAACATAACAAAGAACTATTGTTCATTGTAAAACATAATAGACTTATAATAAATTCATTTCAGACGCCCACTAATTACAGAACTTTTCCAAGTTAAATGGTTGTCACAAGTTATTAGTGTAATGAATATTACTGATTTTTGTTTGTGTTCATAGATGCGAAATTCAGTAAAACTTAACCACTTCTTTGGGAAATTGACACTTTTTAAAGGAGAATTTACGAGTCCGATGGTGGATACGTAAAACGACCTAGTAAGACATCACGAATCAATCTGCCAATTAGAGCTTTACAGTTTCTGAGCCTCAGTGAGTGTGTCTTCTTAACTGGCTGTGGATTGGACAACCGGACATTCATCCCCAAGGGAAATGGAATTTTGTTACTCCAAGACTGAGAATCCTTAAGTAGTGTAGAATTTCCCACAATCCCCGCACATCTTCATATTTTCTGGGATCATCTAGGTCAGTGGTATTCAACCTGGGGTACGCGAAGACATCTTAGGGGGTATGTGAAATTTAAAAATATATATATATATTATTTTATAATAAACACTGAATAATCAGTAATGTAATTTATTTAATTTATTTCATATGTAGATTATATACTATGTATAACTTAAATTATACACCAACAATTTTGGGGGTACAAAGTTGAAGAGAAATTATATCTGGGGGTATGCAAACAAAAAAGATTGAATACCACTGATCTAGGTCAAATGAAAGTTGAAGTTCTGGACCGTCCGAGATCCCCGACTCCTTCAAACTTGATGTTCGGTTCTCCTACAGAAGTTAATTTTACACGTACCTTACAGGCCTGTATTTTCCGCGAACTTATTCTTGTGCAGATGTAATAAATGAACATTCCTTATCCTAAACACATCTTCACATGCTTAAGTGTCAGCCAAAAACTCTACACTATCTTGACATCGGCATTTGTTGGAGGTGAGCAGTTAAGCTGTACGCTCCGGTTTTATTTATCCCCAAATAGGAGTGCTGGACCGCATGGACAGTAGGCAGGTTTAAATAAAGAGTAGTTTGTACGTTTTTCTAAAGAAAAGAATTTCGATTATGATTAGTCGCTCATTTTGTATCCGATCTTCCCTAATAGTGCCGTAGACTGTTATGTAAACTGTGTTAATGTGCCATTACTCACGATTCTTGAGTAATGTTAAACGTTGAAGATCACATCTTTGTCATATTTTAACATAAAAATGGTCATGATGTTAATGTTGCATTGAAATTGTTAGTCTCTTTCGTCACTCATTGGTCCAAACTGGTTATAATTACTACTCTTTGCAGCTATATTGTCATCCCATTGAAAGTGGGAAGGCAGATTCTTTGTTTAAATGTGACCGTGGCTCAGCTGTCCAGGACATGTGCTGTTTTGTATATATAAACCGAGGGTTTATTACTGTTCCTAGAACCCGACACACAGTGAAAATACATTTTTTATATCAGTCCTCACAAAAAGTACATTGTGAAAAACGTATAAGTATCATGATCCTCACAAGAATAAAATTCACATAAGATTCTGCTTATCGAGAACCGTGCGTAATTGTTAGCACGCTGCTCAGTATTCCAGGGGCTCGTACACCGGAGACCATCTGTCCTAACTGAGGGTTTCAGTGGTTTTAACCAGTTTCTCTAGAAATATGATATTAAAAACTATCGTTACTTGTCGTCCATATGAAAAATATTTTACATATCTAAAGAGAAGTTCATAGTTGTTAAAGTGGTCAAGAAATTCACTGTCTTTTATAAAATAACAATATTATTAGCATCTTGTATGGCTTGAAGCTTTCACGGCGACTAAGTATAACAAATTCTTCTCGGGCTACTCAGCTGTTCTCGAAACGTCAGTGTTTTCTTCATTAAGCCATCTTACACGGCTGATAGCCCGAGCATAATTTATTATATTTTTAGAATCTTACTAGTTCTCAACATTAATCGTAATTGTGGCATTGAAGATGAGATTATGCCGTAGACAATTTTGTTATTTTAAAGGAATTTTACATTCCAGGTGGTGTTCCATTCAAAGAAATGTTCCAACCAGTCTTGCGATTACGTGGAGAAATTATTATGCTGGACAGCAACGTGGAAGTAGTAAATACGATTTCAACACACTATCTGCTCTGATTTTACTTACATATATCCAAATACTCTGACGCACTTTTAACCAAAAAATGACACCGGTGTTACTTGTTGAAACCCTTCTTGTAAGTCTGGTCTTATATGGTTTACGTAAACTGAACTGAACCGTTCCCAGGAAGCTATGTATTTTGCTGATGGAATTCAGATGTATTTGCGAATTGAAATCAACCTTCTCAGAGTGAGCGATTGTATTGTCTCTGATGGATTACTTACAGGCTTGCTGCTTCCATCATCAGGGCGCTAAAACCCAGAAGGCAGTCAACTTCAGACTCACGGTAGCGAAATCCTCAAACCCTACTTAGTTTACCTGTCTGTCATAAGATAAAATAAATTCGCGTCTATCGATTGTTAGGATCCGTTTTCATTAAATCTCTAATTAATAACAACCCACTGGAATTTCGAATTTTAAAATGAATTATCGTACCACAAAAAGAATAAAATGTGGACACGCTGTGCCACTATACGACATTAAAGAGAATGTGTGCTACTTAACTCCACGGGAACATTAAAACGCCTGAGCTTCAAACTCAGTTAAAATAAAATTATGAATAAAGAATATATAATTTTACTAGACTGTACAAGAAACGAATATAAAAAAATACTTCCAAGTAAATTACATGCCGCGTCAAAGATTTGATGAACGGGCAAGAATCATGCGCTTGAAAAGATCTTGTGACATATAAAACAGCTCTAACTAAAATCTACGTGTGCTTATTATTAATGACCTGTCAAAATCCAGTGTTAAGGGCGCTTAAAGCAGTATCAGTATGATTAATAACCTGCCTGATTGGACGTTATGCGGGCATGCATGTGTTAGTTCCCCATTCGGTCTCATTCTCTGTAATACATTCTGCAATATTAAGGTTATACTGTGAGCTGTTTACTGTAGAGCCCAAACCGCGTAATAATTCCTGCAAACCCCTTCCCTGTCTTTACAACTCATTGCAACCGGTCATATAAACCAGAATTTCCGTCAGTATAACAAGCTCTAATTATAAGTAGTCTCAAAACATCAAGCATCTGCTAGTTCTGAAGAAGTCTCATAACTCAGGTCTCGCTTATTTACTGTTAAGGTAACAACTTATCGTTTAGAGTATGAGCAATCCATTCAAAGCCGTTAAGGCATGTGGCTAACTGGTTAATGAAATATGTATACAAGTCTTGAAGGGTCTACATGATATATGAGTGGTGGAATAGATGTAACGATCCAACAGACATCTGCGTAGAATGCCAACAGGTTTCACCCTGCAAACGGTATGTTGATCCCCTTTCAGTTATTTCTTTTGCATATTAAATTATCCTGACTTTCTACATGACAAAAGATATATGATTGATAGGTCTCAAAACCAAAAAACTGAATGCCCCGGGCTCATTCTTCGTGTTACGTATTATTGTCACAAGAAAAATTTAGAATATTTAAAGGTAATACAGTTAAGGACATGATTTTTTGCAATTTTATATAAAAACACAAAATTACGAGACGTAAATCTCTTGCATTAAAATTTCTATTGATTTGTTCCAATTCATTGGAGAATGATGTATTTCGCAACTTAGCCTTTGATGTAAGGGGTAAGTTTCAACCTTTCCTTAATCACCTTCCTATCTTATGTCTTTCCCTTATTCCTCACGTATTCTTTCTCATTCTTGTAATTCCAAAGTTTTCGTTACTCCAATTAAAAGTACTTCTTACAGATGACTAATGGTAGCAGTACATCGAATAGAATATTTTGCCACCTAGCATTATTATAGAGAACATTTAGGCCTGTGTGAGCGCGAGCAAGCACCAACTACCTGTGTTTTACATAGGCCTAATACAAATACTGAAAATGTAATAACACGTAAACCGTTTGTACAGCTCTTGATTAAGTGAGACGCATCTGTGCGCCTCCAAGTGGGGGAAGTCGGTACGAAAACTTGAAGGTTTAAAACATTCACGTCGTTAAGAGGCCCACTTAATAGTTACATTTAAATACAATATATACAGACCTGTGTACTAATCAGCAGAAGATTATTATGATTATTCTTTATCACGGGTTTTCTTCTTTTCCTGATATTTCTGCTCAAGAAATAGTCATCCCCACAAATCAGGCTTCAGATTTAGCACTTCCATTATCTTCTGGGATGTTCCTAGTAGGGCTTTTGTCCGCAGAGAGACTATTGAACACTGTCTTGGTATTTTACCGGACATATTTAGAACCTTTATGATGGTTAACATTATTACATTTTTACACCTAACCAAATATCCAATCTCATTATACCGGACTAGAAACGCAACTGAGTCCACAAAAAGTTTTCATAGGGCCAACAAGTATGGGCCTCTTGTATCCTTTTGTCAGTCAATAATTGTTTCAACATTTATCTTCGCATTTTTCGCGTTATAAGTCTAGAAACTGGTCGAGCTTCTAGTAATGTGTAAAACTTGAGGTTCTCACAGCGGTGAGTATAAAGATTTCCGTCGCGATCGCCCTGATGACGGAGGCAGTATGACCTCTGAAACGTTGGTTAACATCGACCAGACTACACAGCGCAACAACCCAGAAGACAGAAATCTTCATTCTCTGTTGATGGAGGCAGTATGACCTCTGAAACGTTGGTTAACATCGACCAGACTACACAGTGCAACAACCCAGAAGACGGAAATCTTCTAGTAATGTCTCTGAAATTATCTTCCTGTAGAATTTAAAGAATGACAAAATATTTAGGACTCTTATAACTCCATACCATGACACAGTTACGAAACTCAGCTACTCAGTATTAGATACAAGCTTTATGTTGTTATGAAAAGTGCTGTGCCATAATTTACGTAAGAACAATTTGTGTCTGTTATTCGGTCGTGCGCCTCTGTGTTTGTTCAGATAGCACAAATTCAACATCAGAGAATTCGCGTAGTCGTATTAGTGAATTATAACAGATCTGTAGACACGTGTCACACATCTGTTAGATGTGCTCAAACTGATTCTACGAATACTTAGAATGAACAAGGAATGTATTTCCTGATGCCATTTATGCTTTAAGAACATTGTCATTTTTCACATCAAATATGTCGACTACAGACAAATGGAACACTCCGAAGCGCTTATTAAACGTTAAAAGAAATATGACGACACCGAAAATGTCAACACTTCTTTTGAGTCTAGCTAGGATCAGAAATAATTCACACCTAGCTTACATAAAGATACATGCTAGTTTTGGGAACTTAAATTAGTAGTTTGTGTAAACTGTCTGCTACTATCTATATTGTAGTGTAGTATTTTAAGAATAATATTTTGTAACCTTCATCATTCTCACCGCCACATTTTCTGTCTCCAGTCTTCAAATTAAAACCCGGGAAATTAAATAATATGGAGTCATTCGCAATGGCAGAACAAATTATCATTTTTATAGGATTCTGTAGTTCTACCATGAGACGAACTTAGGCCCAAAACTCTTTTTAAAAAAATCGTTTATTGACAAACTATGTGTTATAACCTATGAATGACACAACATTTTACAATATATAGGTGAATACAGACAGTTAACAGGCATATAAAAAATTGAGAATTAAATACCGTCCAGCGCCAAGGACCTGTACCTGTTCTCTGCCCCACAGTTCTCAATCCAGAAAGTCAAACTCCATTTCGATCCAAAATAAATAGAAGTGACTTGAAATGTACCTCCACCCGGCAAAGACTGACTCGGGCTGGTCTCCGTAAGATCCAAGAAAACAACAGAAGACGAGGGCGCACTCTGACGGCAAAATAATGAAGGTTGGGAACAGGCTGATAGAAAAGAAAGTAAGGAAGGAAACGTCACAACTACTGGCAAGTTCTTTATAAGCATTTCTGAAGTTTGAAAGCTGTCAACTTCTTTTTCAGTTTCAATCGGTTGTCATTTTCTTGTGTTTATTTATTTGTACGATTTATATTGAAGTTGTTCTACAATGAACCGTTAAAACAGGTAAGTAGCGAGAGAATAAAAATCCCAATACAGTATTTTAGACCCGTTTCTTAACGTAGAAATTCATTAACCTTTAGGATTACAGGCTTAATTTGGTCTGTATTAACAAATGTTAATTTCTCACATAGTTTATCGCGATGTCAATGCATTCTCAAAAAATATCAAGTATTCCGCCAATCGTGGCGAATCCCAAAGCCGAAGTAAGCCTACATTTGATTGAAAATAAGCATCGTTTGTCGAAAACGTTTGCTCTATAGACTAGGTTAGTTTGGAAGACAGGATATTTAACAGGAAATGTAAATGGAGATTTAATTGAATTATGTATGAAAACATTTTTTTTCCTATCTTGGAATGCCCTAAAATGGAAAATACCAGCAGACAGTTGTTACAGGCTAAACGTTGCTATTAGGTTTTTCCTTTCGTAAAGATTTTTCTTGGAACGAAATTTTAATTTGGTGTGTTCCCTTCATTACCATCAATAGCCAAGAGAATAATGTAATGCTGCTTCCGGGAACCCTTAATAAATGTGTTGTAGTGAAAGAAATTTCTTCGTGGAACACTGAAGGAAGTATACGTAGACTATTGTAGTTTATAGTGTAATAAGCACTCGTTGCAGAACCTACAATGCATAGTGTAGACGTTTTACGCGAAAAATGGTGAAAATATTGACATTTTAAAATATAAATATAATATTAAGAGGCACAGGGTAAGTAAAAAAATAATAAATAAAAGTCTCTATTCTGTCGCCGGCTTATGAACTTTAACCTTTGAACCGCGAATATAAGAAATAACACAGAAAAGAAACGGTACAGTGTCCTTAAAAGCTAGTGCTATGAAATTTTCATTCTGAGCACCTCCTGTTATTAAATTTGTGGTGGTTTTAGGAAAAGAACCCTTTAAGTAGAAGGCGCTTTCCGTTAACTGATATAAACAGGAAGAAGGTGGAATGAATCGTAATTTTGAAGAAGTGGCGTGATAAGACGACAGAAAAGCACGAACTTTGATTAAGTTCGCGCGCGAGTCCCTAAACTCTCGTCGTGTCTTGCTGCTAATTAGATCTCTTGCGGTAGTGAAAGATCTTGTTTGCTTTAAACGAGTCGTTGCGACGTTGAACACCGACAACCCAGTCGCCTGACAAAAATCGACATTATCGATACCACAGCCGCCGCAGTTGTCCTCAAAGATTTTATATTAAAGTCGTGTTATCTATTCTTTGGTCTTCTGATACAAATTTTTATCACAAACTTGTACTTTGTAATTCACTTACGTCACAATTTTTTCCATGTCAAATTATGAAAGTTTTTAAGTTTTGTATTAATTCCGGATGGGTTAAATGTTTGGCGGCTTTACGGTTTGTTCCTTTATGAGGTAAAATTGTGTAGTTTTCTGTTGCTTGCAATTATTTTAATGTTAATTTTTGATTATGTTCATTACTTTCTGATTTGAAATTGTACAGTCTTATTCATACATAACTACAGGCCTTATCAAGTAAAGAAATATTGGCGAGTATTAAATTCACATCTGCTGAAGTAGAAATTGAGGAGCCCACATCAAAGGCACCAGATTTTTTAAATTTGAAAACAGACGATGATAACAAGGTTATGAATAACATTTGTTTATCGAGACTATTCCCACTACATATAGGCTTGTGACATGCTGTGTTTTCTTCGACTATATTTTGTCTTTGGCAGAAACATCTTTCCTCTTTGTACTTCGAATAGTTACAGAAGCGCTAACTCTTTTGGAAATAGATCGGTGATGGAAAATTTAATTCACGTGGATTACTTAACTTAAGTGCCTGCAAAACGATGATTAAATAATTTGAGTTACTTTTGAAATGTAGACGAGAGTATGGCCGAATGATGTAATCTATGAATTATAAGAAATAATATAGAAATCCTTACTTTACTTAATGTTACATCTTAAAGGTTTTGCCTCTGGATCCAGATCACAAATGCATCGGAATTCGATCCGCGAACTCCTACACATTCTGATTCTGACCTGTTTTGCTTGGCACGTCGTATATAATTCAGCAACACAATAGTTATATGGACATCGTGTTACTGAGTCAGTAAGTGTTGTGGAACCATGTTTTCAAAGTGGTTATAGGATTCTGCCCACACCAGTTGCAGCAGTAGTTAGAGGGGTTGTGGACATGGTAAAGGGTAGAGAGGGAGGGACTTGTCAGGATGCGTTAAATAAATGGAGAGTGACGAGAAGTGTAACACAACTTAATGTTTTGTTAGAAGCTTCATTCGTCCCCTAATCACTCAACATGTCAATGTTGTCAGCAACCCGGCTTGTTACAGATACCCCCCTCACAGCAGAGTGGGGGTAACTCGTTCCTGACATTGTATCTAGCAAACGAATGAAATGCCTTTCTCAACACTCGTCTTTCTGACGATGGATAGAATCACAGGAAACAGTAAAATTCTGACATAAAAATTAGGGTAGAGAATCGACATTTCAACTCGTCTAATATCTGCGTAGGATTGTAAAGAACAATTAATATTACCAGGCCTACATGTGGTTCATAAAGAAGAAACTATATATTACAGAATTTGGCTTTCTAAAGAGGGTAGCAGCCATGATCTTTACTCACGTTTATCATTCAATTTTGACAGAACGTATACACTAAATTTTGCTAGGAATAAGATAGCGAATATTTGGTATGGACACCGGAACAGTCATTGCACAGATTCTGAACCCTTAGGGTACAAGACCTGACTTCCAGGTTTTGGGAATAAACCACTACTTGTCTGTAGCACATAAAGTATAATTCTGAGGAAACAATTAATTTCGTAAACTCCGAGAAGTTCGAATTAGTAGCCAATAGCGTTAGAAGTTTTCAGGGAGTTATTATTTTCATGCAGTTGAAAATGACATGATCGTGTTAATACGTGGTCTCGGACTTCTAAATTCGGGAGTACTTTTCGTAGTTTCGTGACAGCCATGGGCAGAATTCGCAGTTCTGGGACAAATTAGGAAGGTAAAGTTCTCAGACGAAAGTTTTGAACGCATTTTTCATCTGTAGACCGTCATGTCCTCTACATGTTCCACCAATTTCATCCTTCCTAAGTTATTCACCCTAATATTTTTAGTATGTAATTGGTACATATATGAAGCACCTCATTATACAGTTTTCTCCAGCCCCATATTACTTCCTGTCCCTTAGGTCCAAATATTGCCCTAAGCACCCCGTTAAACAAAATGCGATTCACCAAAATCAACGCTACAGCCCATGATTCTTACATCTCCTCGAGATTTTTGTTCACAATCGGTGCAGGCATGCGATGTAGCCTATGTGCCTTTCTCCTAGCCGCTTTAAATACGATAAGAATTACTTTCTGTTAATATAATGAATTTATTACAAGTTAAATTATCAAAGAATAAGCCACGAGTATATTTTATTCTCCAAGAAAAATACAGAACACTTGGTTAATGTTCTTTAAAGAAATAATCGCTGTTTACTCTGATAATGTTCAATGTTATTGAATGTTAAAGTATGTTGCCATTTCCAGGGGGTAGAAACACTAATTTTATTGTAAAAAGCGTCTGAAGAGAATCATGACAGACGATCCGGCTGAAATTGAAACCTGATCGTCTGTAAACAAACCGCCTCGGTGCGGTATATAACATCCTGGCATATTTAAGCACACAATAACCGAGAATGTCTCTCATGTCGACTGTGAATACGTAGATGCACTCTTGCTTGGGGGCTGGCAAAGGCCAGAGCTTCCTTCTCTCCGTTTTACTCTCTGACTTACCCGCGCAGTAATGAAGATTTATCTGCGGTTTCCGCGCTTGTTACTCTATGAACCAGCATCCAGACAGGAGAGACATACGGACAGGCCGCGCGACAGGGCCTGATGGATGGTGCCCATCTCCGGCTACAAATCCCTGCCTCCTCTCTGCCCGCTTCGCACATAATTACAACGGGACCGGGGCGGCATGGAATAACAGACCCCTACTTTCTCTCTCTTGGTAGCCCAGTATTGGTTAACTGTCATCCCAGACGCTTGACTTACTACTGCGCACAATAAAATACATATACAGTAATGTAATATAATGTAATGGAGATTTCTGTCTTCTGGGTTTTTGCGCTGTGTGACCTCTGAAACATTGGTAAACATCTACCAGACTACACGGCGCAAGAACCCAGAAGACAGAAATCTTCATACTCGCCGCCCTGATGATGGAGGCAGTATGACCTCTGAAACGTTGGTAAACATCTACCAGACTACACGGCGCAAGAACCCAGAAGACGGAAATCTTCATACTCACCGCTGTGAAAACCTCAAATCTTACATAATGTAATGAAATTTAACAGGGCATGAAGTACATGGAACATAGTCCTTCTAGAGAAGCTATTAGTTGCTCAGTTAGTCATTAAATTTCCCGCAATCTATGGATCTGTAAGGGTCATTACCGTGTTAACACGAGCCTCTGGTAAACTCTCTGTCAGAAAGAAACATGCACACATGTTGCACATTGTTCATTGGGGTTAAGAACACGTCCTCGTAATGGATGTAATCAATGGAAATACTTCAAGCAACGAACAATGATGTTGTGGACTGGATTCATTTGTTACATGCGTATCAGTAGGCGTGTTATGTCCGTCATTGCCCATTCTGATTGCGTTTGCCCACTAAGAAATTAAATCAGAAAACACAGTCATTTATTTTATGTTTTTGCACATCTCATGACATCATCAGACAAGCATTTTTAAACATGTGTTTCGAATTATGCTTACTATAACACATATTCATATGCGCATAAACTATATAAAGTATTTAAAATTTTAAAAATATATAAAACAATTATATTAAGCTTAATTAATATATTTAAATTAACACTACTGCTGTGCTATGCTGTGTATAGTATGTCCCTTATATACAAATTACAACCCAAGGTATTGGAATATCGTATTGTGTATTTTAAAATAAATTGCTGTGTTTGACAGACGTGTCACAAAGGTTTGTTGCAAACAAAGTCCGAAATATTGCGCAAACCTGTTGACTGACTCAGTCTTAAGCTAATTTCTGTTATAATCAAATCTACTCCCTAATATCTGACTACATTGAATGAAGTCATTCAAAAGCTAATAATTGCCCGAATTTATAACTTGTGTTGGGCAAGGCCGTGGTCTAGGCAACACGGAGTTTTCCTCCGGGGGCTTCCCCGGTTTCTCCGTGGCATCCCAACAATTACTCCATTCACACACAGAAGAAGACAATGGCAAACCACTTCTGGATCATCTGCCAAGAACGTATATGAACAGGTCCCAGTCCGAGAAAAGGATGGAAGGATCCTGTTCATATGGACCTGTCGTCAGACAGAACACTAAATAATATACGTGGTTCATACGAGTTCTGTGTATACTCATTGATAGACGTGATTACTCAGACAGTAGCAGATGAAGAATAAAATTGATGTAGTGCGTCGTTTCGAAATACTCTCCGATCAGTGTTTTCCTCTTGGGTCGAAATAAACCCTACCACATTTTCTTTCAGATTAGTCCCATTTCTTAGATAATGTTGACGGGTATAAAACGTCTGGTGACGTCAGACGGAAGGTCAGGTGAAAGGAAAAGACCGTGGGCAAATTAAGTCAGCTTGAAGACTGATGAAAAACTTGGAAATACCGAGTTTTATTCGTAATGCTTACGGATAATCTGTGACCAAAATACAAATCCGTTTACACAGCTGGTAGGTAGCAACATTTCACAAAATTATTTAACCTCGGCACTGTTTGCGATCCTCTTTGGACACTATGAAGTAAGCATTTTCTAAAATGTAATTCTGTTCATTACGTTACTGTAAGGAAGTCGTGTACCAGCCTTCACAGCAGAGGGGACAAAACAAGTGGCAGACAGGATGCAGATACCATACAACTGTCAGCGGAACTTAGGGCTTCTTATAAAGAGGTCTAAATGTGTGTACGATGGTCAAAGCCTCGTCAGTGACATTCTATGCTTGCTGTGTTCATTGTGTTCTGTATAGGCGCTGTGGAGTAATGAGCTTGTCCCTTGTGTTGTTCAGAGCCGAAAGTAAGTTATTCTGAGCCTAAAAACATACACAGCCCTAAATTCTATGAGCGTATAAAGTGTTTTTGTTGTTCCGTCGAAATATTTTCTGTTTTTTTATATTTTATTTAAATTGATCGGTGTGTGTCTGTGCTTTTGTGTGATACGAACATATTTATGATTATTCATAGCTCTTTCGTTTTATTGTTTGATTGCATTGTGTGATTCAAGCAAAATTATGTTTGTACCATGGGTCATAAAAACTTCACAGTTGGGTCAGAAGGTTGTGAGGGGAAATCAACAGGGGTATGTAACCCACAAACATATAGTATATCTCTTTCTGTGATTTGTTAATTTGTGGCTTATTTAAGGAACCTAAAGGTTCATTACTGTGCCTACAGAAGCCCAACATTGCCACTAACCGGAGCCAGATGAATCCAGTCTAAACTTTCATTTCCTGTTTCTTGAAGTCTGATTGTCCAATAAACGTAGGTTTCCTTTTTTTTATATACCAACCAAAATTTTATAGCGGTGCATTTAATACTTTATAATGTGTGTCATGCTCTTCTTCATAAAACACGTCTTGGCATATCTCCTCATTAATTTTATTCAGTCTCCTGTTAATTAATCCATCTTAGGTTTAAATAATCTCCTCAAACACCTCCAATCTAAATTTTTTAAAACGTTCAGACTAAAACATTCCTCAATATTTCCAAAAATAAACAGTCCTACCTCAGTTTTGGTTATAATTCCTTCAAAAGATCGTTTGCAATGTGGTATTTATTTAACGCTGGGTATAACCTAAGCCTACAGTTGTAAGCGGGCTGTTGCCCTATGTTCAAAATAGTAACATCTTAGATTCCTTTTTCAGCCTACCAATTTCTGATGATTATGTTATTGATACACAGAATTACCGAATTATTTTGAACCAAGTAGAATAAATTACATTTAGACTAGTGGTTAGCACTCCAGCTTCGTATATGGGAAGTCCCGTTTTCAATATTGGGCCCGGATAATGGCTATCCTTATTACACTATTCATCAATAGTCCTATCGTCCGACGTGAGAAACTCTGAGCTACTAAGAGCGTCGTTAAGAGACGTGGTTTTGGTTATCTGAGTGGCTATTCGATTCACAAGAAAGTCTCTGATACATGGAGTTAGAACATTATTTTTAGATTCCGAAGTAAATGACTTTTATTGCTTGCTGTTGATGGCAAGTTGTGGCAGCTCGGCTATAGTTCAAGAAGGACTAGAAAAGCACCACTGACTGTAGCCTGACTGCAGTTTACGTCTACAGACAGAAGCGGGCGGCGTAGTGAAGGATTTACGTGCCTCCAACTGAGTAAGCGAATGGATGGATATATTCACTCCTTGGCCCAAGTTTAATGAGGTTCAAATGGGACATGTGGGTTCCCAAGTGCTCCCCATGTACTCGTATTTTAAATGTGACTTGGTACTTTAAAGGGCTGTGTTTATACGGAAAAAAAATAAAACACTTTCTTTCTTAGCCTAACAAGAACACCTGTTCCAAAATTCTCTGTCCTTTCGAAAGATGTTTTAACACTGGCGTTATTTACATTTTCATTTCGATTAATAAGAGTGTTTGCTGGTCTGCTTTGAACTGGAGAGTCGTAGTACAATCACTTTTAATTAATGATTCGGGTTTCTTATGGTTCTTCTTATTAGTGGACTGGTGATTTCTCCTACGCGTGTTGTTACTTACTGAAGAAAAACGTATTTTTCCTTTTCCAGTTTGTGTACTCAGATTATGTCTATCAGTGTCTCGATATCAGCAAGAACATAGTTATCATAATGATAATTCAATTCTGAAAATAAAATACATGTGATTTTTATTATTTCTGAACACTTCGTTCTCATTAGAGGTATTATAAAAATCCAAATAAACCGGAACGAGAAAGAACTAATTGTGGATTTAAAACTAAACACAAAGGTTTTTAGTGTTAGTGTGTCACTCATGCCCAATTTATATCATTATTAATTATTTTTAGCACAAATCATTATGATTACTTCCGTTTATGGCCGAGCAATTTATAATTTCACTTTGTTCTCTTTGTTACAGGCTAATTCCACGGAGCAGAATCTCTTTTGAGAAGATGAAAACTGCTCAGCTAATCAAGAAATTCATCGCCGTTTATTAAGTCCGATGGTTTATTGTTATTTTCTATCCCGCACCATTTTAAATCCGGTCCACACATTCCCACTCTTCATATTCACGATCCATTCAATATGATCCTCTCTTCTACAAATAGGCCTCCTCAGAGGTCTCTACTTTTCAGACTTTCCTTTTATAACTGTGTTTGCATTTCTCATGTTTATGTGCTAGCAGCATTCCGCCAATCAATTAAATATGTAACATTATTGTCGTCGAAAATAATTGCCGTTTTCCCACTTGGTCGCTGAAGCGACTGGGACGGGGTACATGGAGAGTAGCTGTACAGACCTGCAGAAGTTAGAAGCCTCCTTGAAGACACAGACCTATCTTCCGTGTCTAAAACAGCCAACATTGCAGTGGCGTGAATCTTCGATGTCGTGTTCATTTCATGCGCCAACGAGACAGGTTATAAGTTAGATGTAAGATTGTCGTGGTAAATAAAAGCAAACATATATAGTCCTGCTGGTTTTTAATGTTTCCCAAATATTGTTTCGAAAGTGAAATAGCGCCTCTCTGTAACTCGAAGTCGGATAGGCGCCAGATCGTCTCCTGCATGTCTGTTCGTTTATTTTGCAAGTAATATAAGGCCTCACCTTGTGGCCTCCAAGCTTCGTACTTAGAAATCCCAGTAGTCACTTGGGAGGATGTGGGGCCTCGAGACGGCGACGCTGGAGGGCGGGGCAGACGCCGTGAGACGCTTCGTGCCAGTTTAACTGCGTTATACAAGTGTGGAACACCCCTTTCTAAGTCAAAGCTTTCTCTCGTTTGCCAGACTATATAATACAACGCTTGTTCAGTTTCTACTCCAATTATTAATCCCATGAGTGGGCGGAGAGGTGCAGAGAAAATGCTTTGGGAGGCGCTAGAATAACTAATGACGTCGAACTGCAGGGAGCAAACCACTCTTCTAACTTTCCACCAACCATCCTCGCCAGTAATGAAAAATTGGGTCAATTAAGTTTCATTACTGATTCATTATGCTTCCGTTCCACGCCCAGTGATCATTAATTTGTGTTTCAGCGTAGCCACTTCACTTCATGCCCTCCATTGCTTGAATCCAGCGTCTTAACACTTAGGTACTTCACATTCACACCCATGGACTTGCGTCTTACTTATCTCACGCCATCATTAGAAAGGACTGGAGGCATTTTCGTAGTCAACATTTAACAGTGAAGATTATTGTCGTCTAGGTTGTTGCACCGTGTATTCTGGTAGAAATTTACCGACGTTTCAGAGGTCCTTGCTCCCTCCTCCCTGATGATGGTGTCAACAACCATCTCTATCTACCAGATTACGATGCATCTTTTTATTTGCCACTTCGATTACTGCAATTATCACAATATTTATCAGCACCAGTCCCGTAGTTGAATGTATGATTCATCCTTGTCCTCGTAGGTGACCGATATTAGAATAAATGGGGCGACGGCAGATTAAATACACTGAATGATCTTACAAATGAAAGCGAAGCAGATCTGCACATTTTAAGAGTGTAAAAGAAATTACTTTGTCTATAAATTATAAGATTACATCTTTCAGAAGCGTTCTATGCATGACTCTTAGTGGAGAAATTCTTGTGGCAGGAATAAGTCCATCTGTTTGTGAGATAATGTATCAGAACCCCTCTGTTAACAAACACTGTTTAGGCTGACATAATTTTATATTGTAAGCGTCTTTACCAACGCAAAACATTCTGTAGTGCCAATTGTATAGAGGGTTGGTATTCCCCAGTATAATTGTAGATGTGGTGAAAGAAGCTTGCATTGTCGGGAGCCGAACAATGGACGTCAAGTCCGTAAGTTATTTTACTGGCAGTTAACACAATCTAAATATATCAGATATACAGGTTGCACCAAAAAGATTTATATACACATTTAATAAATGAAATAAATACATTTTAATCAACTACTCGTAAATCACTGGCTAACAAAGCTGGAAGGACAGACAAAAGCCCACAACATAATATTCCACTAAGTAAAGAAGTTTTTCGATTCTTTATCTTTGCAATCTGTTTGTGTTCAAACTGGGTTTTAGAAGGTTCTAGAAAGAATTATTTTTTTTACCTGTCCCCAGGACTCAGCATTCGTCCTTCACTCAGTTTATCCCAGTGGAATAACACCTCCCCCCTCCAGGGTGATACTCTAGAGCCGGTTCGAGTCAATCACCGTACGGTTTTTTAAATTTTGAAATTTGGATCTCACCCAGGGCAGTCCACGTGGTAGGCTATTTTGACTCTGTGACAGGTTTCTCACTGAGTCGATCGGTTTACCCCTGCTAATATCATTCCACTGCTGTTCCATATTCACTCATGTGTCATCTGGGGGTGGACAAAAGGCCGTTAGCGGCCCAGTTACACAGACACATAATCTCACTCCACCGCAACAGTGAAAAATGTTCCGAAGCCTTCACGGCGAATGAATGCACTAAAATTATGGGCCCATATATTACTTAAATATTAATTTATACTATCATTAAGACATATTTAGCATTTTTCATAATGTTTAGTTCCGTTCATGTCCGCGAAATTTAAATTTTACTCTGTTCTGTTGTAGGCCAACTCCATGGAGCATGAGGAGTTCATAGCTGCTCAGGTGCTAATTAAGAAATTTATTGGCCTTTGTGGACCCAGAGAATATTTTAGTACAGTACGGCTTTATCCCTTGCGATTGCAAAGGTCGCATTTAAATAAATCAAAACACTTGTGTTGTAAATAAAATTTATTTATTTTATCGTAATTACTGTTTGACTATAAGTACATCATACTAACTGCCGGTTAACCAGAAATTAACAGTTACCGAACATAACCGTGCAGTTATGTAGGAAATTTTGCAGCTCAGAAATCAAATCTCTCCCTGAGAAGAAATGCTTAAGCGTGAGTTCGACTTGCTCTTTGCAACTGAGCTACAGAAATACAGGGCAGGCTGCCTTTTTCCTGTTGTAAAACATTACCTTGCCTTAATGATCCTGCTGTATGGTCTGTAGCCCATTTCTCCTGGAACGTAACTGCCCACTACACTCCGCACGTCCAGAGTAGATTACCTTCCCCGTCGTCCATCCGGAATCCTCTCGCTGAAGTCACATGCTACCAGACATATTCACGAGATCGGATAACCAAAACGTTTTGCAGATGTTTATTGCTGGAATTCAGAGGGAAAGCAATAAGCCAAGAGCATTCAATGGTCATAGCGACTGTCTTGATGTCATGGGCTCTGGAATTTTGTTTGATACTGATCTTCATGTCCTGCATTCTGTTTTAACATCTCCTCTGGAACACAATTTGGATTTGACAACCAAAGAGTAAACATCTGAAGTCAGCGAATCTGAACTAAATAGTTAACAGGGAAGCTGTGGGTCTTTCAATTACATTTTGTAGAGATTAGGTAAGCTATATGCTCATGTTTAGTCACAAGAATGACAAATTTTTACATGGTAAACAAATCAAGGAGGATACGATGGAATGGACATGCAGTAGACCTGAGAAAGTGAAAGTCGAAAGGGAAAAGAGCACTTGGGAAAACCATAAAATAGATCTTAAGAAAAGAGGATGTGAGGATTTGGACTGGACTGAACTGGCCTAGCACAAAGTGCAATGGGGACCATTGTGAAAATACTATGGAAGAAATTTAGGCTATAAGAATAATGGTGTGTGTCTATCGATTCCATAATCATCTTGAAAATATGAAGCAGCTAGTCTTGACAATACAGTAATTATAGATACTATTTATTATTACTTTAACTGCTAACAACAAATGCACTATGTGCCGTACTTCAACAAAATTAAATTTTTAAAAGTGTGCATGCCTCGATTGTTATGATTGGGTCTTAGGCCTATAAAGTTTCGTGAAAATTCTTCGATTTGTTAAAACTTGAAGGAAAGACGTGGACATAATGATGCAAGAAAGCTGTCTTTTTTAATAAAATAAGTTGCTAACGTAACCTGAGAAGATGTAATGATGCCAGTTTTCAGTCACTCTGTTACCAGGACAACGATTATCTCAAGAATCACTCGTTTCTTTCGTAGAAGAAGAAGCATTCTCTCACGTAGGCTTCCGGCTGGTTTATATCAGTTCAATAAACTTGGTAGAGAAAGGCGTGTGTAAAGATACCATACAGCACATCCCACCTCGCACTTGTGATAACAAGTTTACGTTAGCAAACAGCCTACTTCAGCACATTATGATACATAAGCCTATTTATTTACATAATCGCAAGGTCTCACAAACAACATCTATTAGTGAGACCGTAAGAAGTGATCAGTAAAAACCATTTCGTTTTTCATAAAACATGTAATAAATCCAATACGCAACTAATTTTCCTGTAACACTAAACTTCATGAAGATGGCTGTCTTCTGGGTTGTTTGTTTCCGCACGGCTTACTCATTGCCCTGATGATGACGGCAGCGATAACCTCTGTAACGTCGGTAAACATCTACCATGAGACAGCCAACTTCGTAGAGGTCGCGCGGGAAGTGCTGGCACTTGCGCAAAAGACTGATTTTCGTCGTATGAGATGGACCCGTCCGAAGCACGCGCTAGAGGGGTGTCAGCTTCAGTTGGCTTGTAGCTCTAGTTGTGTTTAGATCGGTGCATGACCGCAGCTGAGGCTGTGAGACCCCCACTACTACTGAACTCCCCTCTCTCGGCTTACACATCGCGCATTTAGGTGCCACCACTACTCGCGCGACCTCTACTAATCTTCGTGTTATTGCCTGTTCGTCTTTATCATTTCTGCAAGTCAATGTGTTTATGGAAAATAACTCTGCATAGTCTTCCTGATTTTAATTCGAATGTTCGGTTACATGTCAGATGAATGATTTGTCCGTTTTTGACTATTTCAACAGCAGAAGAAACTCGCAACTCTGCGCGTTCTTAATTGCGTTAACAGATGAAAGTTTGTGATCAGCTTCTCCACGGCCGCTTTGGCCCGGACAAAGAAGCCAGGTACCCCGTTCGTTTGATAGGAGGCTGGGTAGGCCGGAGCCGGTCTGGACGCTGGGAGGAATCGAACCCCGGTCGCCCATCCCTCGTCATTCTATAAATGACTAAGCTGCCACGTAGTAGCATAAGATGAGCAGCAAAACATGGAAAAGAAACATTGAAAACGAATGAACATTGTATGAAACACGTGGGTGGATTTAGTAGATGACACGAACTTCTGTCTATTGACAAATACGTGGCTCTTCCTGTGAAATTAGTTAAGCTGATCCATTTGTTTTCATTGCTTTGGAAGAAATGGTGGCGTGGTTTGTAGAGTGAGACAAGTTTCCTAGAAACTCCTGACGACATCAGAGGTAAACATTGTGTGGATGATTGATCGATCCTGCCGTCACTCTATACCACAGACCTGCCATCAATCATACGGCAACGTACACACGCTGAATAAGCTTTTCGTCGTGGCTTATGACGGTTTGAGGATCGGTTTTGCCGGGATATTTGACTGATAAGCTCTAGAATGTTATAATGCCTGTTGGAACTCGAGAGCAGTCTCTATTTGTTTGTAAGTGCCTCCATTTTATGTGTGTAATCAAAGGTAGTGATGTTTTTTATTACGTGTGATATTTCATGATTAAACTAGTAAATTCAGTTATCTTAATATTTTCGAGTCCTACCTCCAATGTAAAAATTTGTTTAAATATCATCGAATAAAAATAATAAAGTTGGTTTTGTTTGATATATTTGTATTTTTCTCAGTCGCACTTGAGTAAATATTAGACATTTTGTGACTCAATGAAGATCATAATGTTTATGATTTATCCCCTTTTAACGCTTTCCATGCGGAGATTTACATTGAGCTACATTTTAGGCTGTATAGGTTCATATTTGAGAGGTTACAGGTTGAAATCTCGTTCTCGAGACCCTGACTAGAGTTTTCATAAATCCAGAGTAGAAGTTTAGACGAATGGAGCCTGAATTTCATTAATAAAAAGGAAGAAGGAAGAATTGTAATTACTTATTAACTTTTGTAAGATTTAATATAAGCAATATATATACAAATGCATGTACAAATTATGATATCGATTCTGTGTTTGGGAACAACAGTTTGTGAGAGTGACAGATATGGAGATAAATTATTGTATGGATTGCCGGCTCGTGAAAGGAATAATTGTGATATTCTGTTACAAAAACACTGTCAACTTTAATTTTCAACGTTACTTTGTCTCGTTACAACTTTATACCGCAAATTACGACTAACTACTGAACTGTCGATTGCATTCAGTGCTTCATACAAAATAGAGACATATGATATACCATGTTTAATATGACCTTTGCTTTCGTGCCTATAAAACCTTAGATATATTTGTTACTCTATACTGGTATGAAACTTTGTCCCTCGCCTTCTTGGTAGAACGCAGATTGGAATGTTTGAGAACAGAATATTGAGATAATAGGTTTGTTTGTACAGTGATCGTCTGTTAAAAATGGGTGTGGACAGGAATGGCCACCTCATAGCTCAGGCATTTTCTTCTTTGGGGCTGCATCAAAGAGAAAAGGTATTTGCGCCGAAAAAAATTTCCACGTATACTAGTTCGTTTGTGCATGTGAGGGTTTAACGTCTTTGTAGTAAATTTTAATTCTGTGTACCTTTAAATATGAAAACAGTTTGAGCATCACTCTTATCCGGTGTCCTACTTGAGCGATTAAACGCGAGCGGTGCGAGTTGCGTGGGTGAAGCGGAAATATCAAACTGGCTGGCGAAGCGGTCAGCGGCCAAAGTCCGATATCATATATTTTGATATTTTCGTGTGAGTCGCTCCGCTGGCCAGTATGGCGCATGTGCAAGAAAGCTCTGACCGTGCAGTACACGGAAGGGGCATGCGCAGGAAGGCCGTGTCCTTCTCTCACGTAGGACAGAACAAGCGATTGCCTTAAGTCATATGACCCCATGCTGCTTATGCAACTCGCATAGCTCGCCTGTTATCGCTTACGAAGGACATTGCCTTAATACGACAATAATAATGATAATAATTATTATAGGAGCAACTGGAACTGTCTCTAAGTCACTTGGAAAATATGTGACCAACTTTAGGGAACTGCCATTTTAGGATCTTCATACATCGTTCGAAATACGCTGTCGTAAAATATAGTTATCCGTCACAATAAAACTATATAATACATGTAACACACATTAAAAACAAAATGTATTTCGGAAATAGCTGCTGTACTATGTACCTCAGGAGCAAGGTTTGTCTCGGGTACATAGAAGTAAATACCCTGTAAAATGGTGAATTAATGGAATAATAATAACATAAATCACTGGAAAACCTTTGGATTCTATAGGTAATAGCCGGGGAATTTCTTGACTCTATGTGCGACTGTTAGCTTCTCAATAAGTATTCTGCTGTGTGGAGTGGTTATATTATAAAGTGATACAATATAATACAATATGTATGTGTGTTTTTTGAAATTAATGTCTTCTAAAATTGTTTGAATTTAGACAAGAGATTGCATGTGAACAGAGCTCAGTGTAACAATTGAATGACGATCTATTCAGTGGGCTCCAGGTATAGAAACAGCACAATAAATAAGCTGCTTCTGTCATGGGTCGCTTGACCCGAACAAGGCTGGTGCCGGCACCTTGCTGAACATTGACTGGCACAAGCAATGTGTGCTCACCGCCACGTCCATTCTTAGGACGACCTTTTGTGTGCGTTCGATGAACAAACTGCAAAGCTAACGCTTCTCATGTCACCGTGTTGTTAAAATTGATTGAGGAAAATGGGGCTGCGTTCGAATGCATCATCTTTACTATAAAGTTGATGACGGAGGCAGCGAGAACCTCTAAAACGTCGGTAAACTTCTACCAGACTACACGGAGCAACAACCCAGAGGACAGCCATCTTCAATTAAAAATGTGTCCGTAAGCGAAAATTATTAATGACCATTGAGTGCGTCGTACAGCGTAGACTGCCATTGATTAGCTTCGTTAAACGCAGAATGTATTACTGTATACCCCACAGTTTCTCTGCTTTTGATTAGTTCTGTCAACAGTAGATTGTATCTGTAATAAATATAGCCTACATGAACACCAATTAGAGATGTAAATCGCAAATAAAGCATTTGGAAAACCCATGCGCTCCGCCCAGACTAAAAATCCCCACTTTCGTTAATCGTAGGACATAACACAGGCCTCACCATTCTTATCAAATTGAGCGGATGCAAACATTGTTTTGGTTGTTGAATTTCTTGTCGTTTGAATAGAAACTAATAATTACATTTGCTGAATGATAAATGACCTTTCATACTGATAAAATAACGACCAATGAATGAATTTTTAACTTTGCTCTTTGAACAATCGCGAACAGCTCTACGTGTTGTTGAAACGTTAAACACTGATAACAGCTGTAGTATTCGATGGGTTTTCCCGAAAGCCACCAATTTAAGGCAATGGATTAGTTGAAGACTGATGAATTTCTTCACACTCAGGATGCACCTTCAACACATAAATCACATTTGGACAACTTAAGCTTTAAATAACAACACAGATGTTTGTCCACGATCCATTACGTGACTTTGCGTTTTAATAAAGTTAAATAATTAATTACATTAGGATCAAACGGTACTCCTACATTTAACTATATCTGAGCATCATTTTTAAAAATAACTTTGATTACTTACTATATTACAGTCAGTTTAGATGAAGGGTTTAATGCAGTTTTGATTTGTACTAAAAGGGGCACACAAGACGTAGCTTACTAATTATCGTCGGCAATGAGATTGTAAGATTGCTTATTCGATTCCCACTAAGCTCTGAAACGACAGTACTTCTATCAAAATCGATTATAGGGCCACTTTTTGTCCCCGGTTTATTCCCACCCCTGATTTGTAGCTCATTAATCAATTCCCTTAATTCAATATAAAGCAATGTGTGCTTGCTTACAAATAGAATTTATTTCCGGATTTCGACTGAATCTTCTTTTGATGTGTTGTGATCCAATAAACTTCACGGAGCAAATTCGTCATTGAGAAGCTGACAGCCTAACATCTTGTTGAAAGATTATCAATATCTAAATGATTTTCTTCATAGATGTTGCAAGATACAGAATTACTGATCATAAACGTGATAAACGTAATAAAATTACTGGAAATAACACATTAATTACTATAATAATGGAAGACTATCAGGAGGAATGAGTAGAATAATGGCAAAGAACAAGCCAATAACTCTGACGCTGGTGATTATTCAGATAAATGGTGAAACAATTTTTTTACATATTATTAGTTACCGTCAGAAAAAGGATTTCATGTAATTTTATATCATTTTTGACGTTACGTAAATATACAGTGTATGGGATAAAACAAGTCGGGTTTGGAAAAAAAAAAATCTGTTAAGAGATCCAAAATAAGTGATTTTATTTTGTTTGTTAGCCTGCAGATTAAGATGACTTGAGGTGTGACATAACCCAAACTCATAGAAAGAAAACTAAGTTTTTTTGACGTAAATACGTCTATAAGGAAGGGTCATTCAGCAAAAATGTGTTACGAAAAAGGGAAACGAAAAAGTATAACTTCATTGTTATGTTACCTAGGAAACCTCATCTGTCTACTCGGCATTGTTGTTACCGAGGAAACGTCATCTGTTTACTCGGCATTATTGTTACCTATAAAACATTACATTACCTTACTTTACATTATCTTACATTACTTTACATTACATTCAGCTACCACAGACCCATCTTAAGCGTAACTAATTCAAATTAAATAAGCAATGTCTTAATCAAACTTATCTCAATTGTAAAGCATGTATAAAGGAAACATTTAGAATAAAGCCAATATATAAACTTCCTTTCCGTATAGACGTATTTACGTCAAATTCTCCGGAACCGTGGTTCCACTGACAACTTTTTACTAAGATTCACGAATCGAATATATTCGTTGCAAAATAACAGGCAATTTCGAAACCAAAGAGTATTCTGCAATTTAATTCGATTTGAAAAGAAACTCTCCTTGCATGTCATTCCATCTTCCATGAGCTATTCTAGCAATCTGTGATGCTTCAGTGAAGCCGTACTAATACTCAAATGTTTGCATATAAAAATCGTGGCATGTACCCAAATAAATTGCTTCAACAGAAAATGTTTTGAAGAAAGAATTCTCCCAGGCATTTCAGGAGGAAACTTCTGTTTCGAAGCTTACCAAAAACATAAGTACTTCGCTAAGATACTAAGAATTCGAACAATGGTACTCACTGTTGTCAAAACGTCTTTTGTTGGTCATCATTGAAAATTCTTGTTTCTGGAATTTCAGTGTTTCTTAGAAGTGCCAGAGAAACATTAGAACCCGGCCGTCGACAATTACTGCAGCTTTGTCCTTTTTCCTTTACATGGATTGTAAAGTAACACAACGCTTCCTGCGGCAAACCGAGCCTGAATGCTGTCACATTCTCTTGCTGAATGCAGTCGATTAGGGCTGATTATTAGGTGTGTTCACGGTTGAACGAGTACGCCTTCATGTCCTTATGATGGGCCGGGGTACGGGGTGCGGGGAAGGACACGCCATTGTGGAAACTTTACTAGCTTCATGCATCGAATGAATAGCCTATATTTCTACCAAAGGATATACCGTCCACTTGGATGGAGAGATAATGTTTGCAGCTTGGACTCTAAATATGTGAGAGCATAATTTCACACCCGGACATAGGTAGATCCTTCATAAGCAGTTTCTTTTTCAGGGTTTCTGGCTCTAAACCACCGTATTTTGAATTCTGGAGGTTCATGACATTTTAATGATCCACGTGAATTTCGGTACATGTATTTTAGCTAATTTATACTCTCTGATGGAGTACCCCGCCCTCAGAATAACTACTGAAATGATTGTGATCACCAATGCATAAAATCTCCCAGCTGATTTCTTCTAATTCCATGGAGCAGAGCCCTTTTTGAGAAGCTAACATTTCGCTCGGTTGGTCACAGAAATTTTCCGCCTTTTATGGAGCACGAAGGTTCATTGTCGTTTCCACAACAGACCGCCTAATTGAGACTTGAATCTGTTTGTTTCTTTGTGCAATCATAATCATGTGTTTATTTTCTATTGCCAGAGATGTCTGTCTACCTGATTAATTAATTAACCAGTTATTTCATGTCTTGATTGGTTAAAAGGTTAGTCCGGTCAGGAAAAGCCCAATCCACGACGCTGCCAGGAATGGTTTGTCTCCAGGTTTCCTCCGAGCAGTCTGGGTTTCTTCGTTAGTAGCTCCTGCGGTCGTGTTTGTACGTCGACTTCTGTTTCGAACCGTCCTGTACAGCATATAGAACGAAAAATAAAAATATGTTCCGTCATCTCCTCATGACGAAACCCAAATACCACCGTGAAGGCATCATGTCATACTAGATTCTGGAGAGCTGTCAGGAGCGAAGATTCAACATCTTTTTCTTACGCGAGATTTCACAAACTTTGAACTGTTTTCTTCGTCTTCTTTTACTTCGCTCGCCCCGCTATATGACAGAGGCCAGACTCCCTCCTGTCACCAGGTAACACAACCCGACATCAAAAGCTCGCTCCTGAGCTCTGACAGCGCCACAAGATCCCTGTCGCCCTCTCACATAAACTGACTCCAAGTCTAATTGACAGGGACAAGTCAACCAGCTGGGCCGGAGCTAAGGGAAAACTGTCATCCTCTGAACTCTTCTGCCAATCTTGCTTCCCCCCCCCCCCCCCCCAACGTTTTCCTACCACTCTTCAACGTTGTAGACAGGTAGGCCTATGGAGAAGACAGGCCTTTCATTATATCCCGGCTAGAGTAATACAACTAACAGCAATGAAAAGACGGACACATTCATCTCACACTGCCTATGATTTACATTCCTTCTACAGTGCAAAGATGCCGATGTTGGCCTTCTGCGTTGTAACGCCATGTGGTCTGGAAGCGCACTTCAGCCATGAAGATGGAGGCAGTATGTTCCTCCGAAACGTGTAAGCTCACCAACATCGATATTTGCACCACCATGAAAATCTCAAATCTTACGCAGCAGTAAAAAGTCTGGAAGTACCCGATTTGAACTTCAGTCGGGGACCCAATGTCATGAAGTTTTCGTAATGTTCCGAGTCCACGCAGACAAATACTGGGGCAGCATCTTCAAATATGCAAGGATCGCTTTCTATAAAATCGTTTCGGTTGTGTAATTCATAATCAGCCTACTTTGGGTCCTTCGGTGACTTCAAATGAGATTATTGGTGTTTGAAGTGGCATAGGAGACGGTTTTCTATTTATTATTCAGTTTTTAACTTCTGTTCGCCATTCTACGGGCGCACTACACTCATCTGTCACCGCCCAGTGATGAGTGCGACAGACCTGATTAAGAATCACACCTTCACACCTTCGGTCCCAAGTTAGGGCTGACCTCAGAGTGAGAGTAATTTAAGTTACGTAATTATTTCAAAATATTATGTATTTATGACTCAGGAATTGAATGAATTGTGAGAGAAGCGAGAGAACGCGGTAAATTCCCCGTCGTAAAATCTACACTGAGCGACTGTACGTGTTTGTTCTGCACTTACAGTAACTTTTATTTGCTTAATGGGTTTTTAACATCGTGTGCTAAATTGATTATGTATATAGGACTATTAAGTCCACAGAAGATTTCCAATAAAATTCAGGTTTTATCCGATTTTATTAAGGTTCACACAGACAACAAATTAATTAACGATGTATTGTTCATGTTTGGGTGGTCTGAGGACCAATATCGATTCTCGATGTCATTCTCATCGACCCATCGGAGGTAAACAGGAATAATATTTGACCAAATTTAGTCTTAACCGTTCCCGTCACTGCTTCCGGCAAATATACCTTCTAATGTTTGTCATTCTGTGTGATTAAAGTATTGTTCAATATTTGGAAGTAACTGTCGCTATAAGCAACTGTTCAGATCAATGAACAAAGTCAAATCAAGAACCACGATGCTTTGTACTATTGAAAACTTTGAGGAATGCATGTAAATTGCAACAACAGAAATTAAACATAATACTGAAAGTTTAATTAAGGAAAAAATACTTTAAAATAGCCTGCTAAAGGCGAATTTTGTCAAAAAAATTATTGGGTAATATATCAATCTACTTACAATCTAAAGCCTCATTTAGAAGCAGTTTTACAAACTGTCACAGTGTTTCAGTACCTTGCAAACCGCTATTTCATGTGTCTTTACTTCTGGAATGTTTTGAGAAATCCTTTTGTAGTGGGTATAATTACAGGCTCAGATACACCAGCCAATACATAAACGTTATGTGAGCTGTTCTTCTTTTAGTTTATATGAACTCAGGAGCGAAGAAATTGTACGAGCCGTCTTGAAATTGAAAGCATCGTATTCAAAACCTGAGAATAAACAGAAAGCACAAGACAGATTTCGATTATGATTAGGCAGCTTGAGAGAAATATGTTAGTTTGCCACACAGTAGCCAAGTAAGAACAGTCAACTGACGCCGTGCGTCTTAGTTCCAGACAGGTTCTCAACTACCAGATACAAAAGAGTAGAAGCATTTCCTAAACAAGTAATCTTAATATTGATTGGTCTCCAAATCCTTAAGAAACAGAAAGGTCTGTGCCGACACTAATTGTCGGGCGTGTCTGCAGCTATATTAAAGTTCTCAATACCTTTCCGGATTAAGATGCCAGGCTCTAACAAGTAAGAAATTCACTGTGTTCTGCTAATTAATAAGCCGTCTGTTAAGTTAATGTCAAAAGAGTTGTCGTTACTTAAAATATCAACATGACAGAGTAATGGGTTTGGCCTTTCACAAGACAGGTAATGGTCTCAGTCTGCTATCACGTTTTACATGAGTTGTTATAGAGAGGGAATGTGAAGCGAGTTTGTGTCTAGAATGGCAAACTGTTGGCACCAGTGTTCTAATCGGACCTCGCAAGTAATTAAGAGAAATTAATTACGCAAAATGTTTGTAACTGTTTACTGTACAAGCTTTATCGATTAGTAATAAAACTTTTATTACCCATAAATAAGCCTTCCAGGTAAGGCTTGTTAAGTTTTTCTTGTATTTCATTACAAAGAGCCTGATGAATGTGTGACTTGAATTTATCAATATCATGGTTTCTAGAATTCCATGTAGTGTATCGATACCTCGAGAGATAAACCAAGAACCAAATGAGTCATTTAATCAGCGTAGATTGATCGCGAATTTAAAGTTTCTACATATTTACTTCATCCGAATGTTTGAAGTTTTCTCATTCCTGGTAATTTATTCCTAAGATTAAATCGCCGAATAGGGTTACACAGGCAATGACGGGAACGACTCACAACTGTTGAATGTTCAGGGTAGAATTCGAACCCGCGACCACGATGTTTGCTGGGTGCGCGCGTTAAACCTCGCGGTCCTCGGCACAAGCTGAATGTTCGTTGATGTGGTCGCAATGTATCTGTTTAGAGTAGAGGTGACTGTTTATATTAATTGGAGGTCGGTTAAGGCTATACCGAATTGACATTGAAATAAAGAACCTACTAACGAACATTTGGTTATTTAAAAAAATCTTACACTGACATTAATTATTTACCTACAGAGCATAATTTATAGATGGGCTTAAACGAAACTGCGTATAAATGACAATAATAGTATTTAATTCGGATATAATGTCGTGTATTATGTTTTTTGAGCCGGGATAGCTCAGTCAGTATAGTGACTAGCTACGGGCTGGACGACCGGGGTTCGATCCCCGACGGGGGCAGAGGATTTTTCCTCTAGCCTCTGCGTCCAGACCGGCTCTGGGGCCCACCCAGCCTCCTCTACAATGGGTACAGGGGTCCTTTCCCGGGGGTAAAGCCGGCCGGGGCGTGATGCTGACCACTCACCCCCATCTAGTGCCGAGGTCAAGGAAGAGAGGAGCTATACCTCCACTCACCCCAAACGCCTACAAGGCGTATAGTGGGACAAACTTTACTTTTACTTTTATTATGTTTTTTGAAGATGGCTGTCTTCTAGGTTACACGCCGTGCAATCTGGCGGAAGTTTACTGACGTTTCAGAGGTTCTTGCTGCCTCCATCATCAGGTAGCATCGCCCTGGTGATGGATTCAGCAAGAACCTATGAAACTTTGGTAACCTTCGGCCAGACCGCTTGGCGCTACTGCCCAGAAGACAGCCATCTTCCGACTCAACGCCGTGGAAACCTCAAATCCTGCACGTTTCTTGTTCTCAGGCTGTCAGGACGCGTTAAACAGAATATGCAGCAACCACATTCGACTTTCTTATACCGTTTCATATTTGAAGATACAACAAATGCCACTAATTAATGCGTACCGTGCAGTTTATAATCTTATGTCTTCCCGTTGTACTGTACTTTTATCTGTTCTTTCGTATAAAAATGAAGCTTGATCTCTAACTTGAAAGGAAGGAAACAGATAGAGGGGGAGGACAGGGGCAGTCTGGGTTGTTGCACCAAATATTCTGAAGTGTCGAAGAAACATGCTGCCTTAACCCTGTAGATGAAAGCAGCATGTTCCTCCGAAATTAGAATACAACTATAAAACTACACGGCTCATCAACCAGAAGAATCCGTACTGATATTATCGTGAATCTTACGTAGACTGAGGTTGTTTTACGGCAACGTAAGACAAAGGAAGTGTCAAATAACTGGAGAAAAACTGCATAATGAGGAGCGTGATAATTTGTAATCATAACCGCATATCATGAAGATTATGAAATTAAGGAAGATAAAGACGGAAGGGACATGTGGCACGAATGGAAGTTATAAGAAGTGCAGGCAGAATTTTTATCGGAAAACCTGAAGTGAAGAGATCACTTGGAGGACCTAGATCTATCTATATTTAAGCATAATTTTAAAATGGATGTTAAAGAAATATGGATATGGAATGGGTAGATGGAGTGAACTGGATTCATCATCCTCAGACCACCACGCGATCTTGTGACGCAGTGTTGAACCTTCCGGTTCCATAAAAAAATTGTAAATTTCTTGAGTTTTCAAATTGCGAATGCCTGTAAATTTAAGGATCTTCCTAATCGTCCTTTTTGATAACTGCTTCTAAATTAAATGTTTAATGTATTTCTTGTTTCAACGATTCCTGAAACAATCCACGAAGAAAAACACATTTAAACAAAGCTCGCAGAGGAAAACAATTTTTATACCTCAATTAAAGATTAGAGTTATATCAGAAGTAGAGCAGTGTTTGGATTTTGTAAGGGTCGTATGTGTCTAATGGAGATCGGTGACGTAGATGTTTGTGCAGAGAGTGTCTGAAGAATGAAGTGACAGCTTGTCATGCAGCAGTGATGCTATTCGTAATGTTTGTATAGGAGGAAGGTTTGTCGGCTCTTCCCACAAGTTGTTTTGATAGCCCTCAATATGACAATGCCGTAGAATTGTAGATGAAGGCGAGCTTTCTTCAACCCCATCTTGTCCTTCAACAAAAGAGCTGCTAGCACTAGCAGGTTAACAAGATGATTACAACACAAATTTATTTTGATTTTAACAAAGTTTCACTTACATGCGACACTTGCAGATAAATTGATCCTGTTTTAATTCATCGTTGTTTATTTAAATGTGACACACAGAAAACAGTGGATAATAGTGATCAAGTTCTACTGCAAAAATATTCAGATGCCTTTTCCGTGCACTCTGTAGCATTCGATTAAGTTACTTAACTTTTACTTCAACTGAAAAAATCACGAAGTGATTTGAACAGTAAGACAAATTGTTTGGTTACGAGTAAATTGTCGCTTTGAAACTGGTATTTCCTTAACAGGGAAATACATTTCATGGCTTTGTGAAACTCGAAGTTTTATTTTTCTGTTTTTATTATTATTATTTACCCTTCCACATACACACTGTCTCACAAGGTTGTCCTTCAAAATTACGTATATATTTGGTCCCTCGATTACAGAATTATGATTTTTCCCCCACAAAAAGAGCGTTCAAGGTAAGAGCATTTCTTTTTCTGTAGGATGTCAGCTAGACATGTTGAGTGCTGAAATAACAAACCTGCCAATCATTCCTCAAGGATATACAACTCAGCGAGAGCCAATTACATCGGACTGGCTGACGTCATCAACCTGTTAGCAATGGTAAGGTAGGGGGGGGGGTCGAGGTTAGTTTTGCTTATGGACATCATTATCTCTGTTCGGAAATTTTATTAGGAATGTCAGATGCTACATGATGTGGAACTGTGTGATTCCGATATGCGCGGAAAGTGGGGAAGGAAGCGTTATTAATATTTGTCGAAATTCACGAATTGGTGCGAGACCAGGAATGTATGCTGTACAGCGTATGCGGATTTGCAACAGCAGACACGGATATTAGACATTTCTTATTATTATTTATATTAAGAGCGACAGATCGAAAGTTGTATTTTGACATTTGCGAACAAAAAGTATTGAGACCTATGAGGATTGAACTTACATTAATGCGGAATGAAGGGAACAAAAAAGTACTAGAACAGCAGAAATAAACCAGAGTACAGTTAGTCAAGAAATTCCCTACTCGAAGATTCAGTGCCACATCCAGTACTTACCGTCAAATCCTTTTTAAGATTAATTTTAATATTATCTTCCAATCTGCCCCCATAGTATTCCAAGTTATCTCTTACTTTCAGGTTTTCAGATCCAATTTTGTTTTATACATTGCTCGTTTCTGATGCGTGATATACGTATATGCAGTCCATACAGTTAATTAAATTAAATACACCGATCGTGTAATAGACCTAATAATATTATTGAAACATAAATTTGTGGGCTGTAAAACACTTCGGACTAGAACAGCCAATTAGAAAACTTTTAATCCTTTGCCGTCCTATGTTGGACTGAGTCCGCCACGTATTTTACGAATTATATACGTGATCTGGAGTCAAACTGAGGCTCGCAAACAGTGCCAGCATATTATTTAAGCCTTCATCTGCGTACTAGTGCTATCCAAGTTTTCCTGGTAATAATTTCTGAACCTTATAATAGTAAAAGGAGGCAGGAGAGAAATGTCTTTTTATTCTGACACGTGTCCAAGGAAGCCAGGATTCCACACCAAGTGTTTTGCCATACATCTTACAGTGAAGGAATACCATTGCGTGTGTAGCTGTCATATTTATTTAAAATAGAAATATTTTATATCCGATAAAGTTATAAAAGAAATATCTCATCTTCCTAGTTGGAAAATCTATTTTTTTAAAACTATTTTTGACGCATAGAGTAATCCGCCACTGGTATAGGCATATTCATTCGTCTTTTTATCAAGCATTCTTTATGTGTAGTGACTTCGTCGTTTACACTTCGCGTTCTGTTTCAGATTTATGGTGCTGAACTTGGTCTTGAACTTTCGAACACAATCAGCGCAAAAGGAAGCATAGCTCTGAGATTATGAAATCCAATTCTTATACATCATTATCTGCATGCAATAAGAGATGTTTAGACGTCGCCATGTCATATCTATCGACTTGGTCTTGCTTTATTATCTGCCGAACGACATGAAGCAGAAAAGCGACCTTTACTACACATCTCACTAGCGATAGTGGTACAGTCCGTGAAAAATATTTCACACTGTCAGTATTCAATCAAGAGGAACTACGATCCTCTCAGAACGTATTTTCATCATATTTAGCAAAGTTCCTTACGTTTTATGCAAGTTATAAATGAAAATCAAATCAGTTCATTACAGTAGTTTAATTTACATAGCTTAGTGGTATTTCAAAGAGACCGCTAAGGGTTAAAAGACTGCTTAGGCCGACTTCCGAATGTTAGCGTTTGGATCGATCTCAACATTTTCTGGTTCCATGGCAGAGATTTGAGTATTCATATACTAAATGCAGCTTTTGTTACATCCAGCCAGCATATTACTTAACCAGCTCTGTTACTCCACTAAGAGCAGGCGACAGGCCAGAAATAACTTTTGACAGTTTTGAAATACATAACTGTCGACGTTCGTTAAAATGTTAGCTTCCATTATGACTCGCTGCAGCTGTGGGCTTATGTTCTCTTCTATGTCAGCAAAGACGAGCATTCGTGCTTTAGCAACGCATTTCAACTCCTGTAATAGCAGTTCGCGACAAACCAAATGCCTCATGCTACGTTGTATAGCAGTGCTTTCGATAATTGCATCTCTAGTTGCTGTCGAGATTTACGTCAGTCACAATGACAGCCGAGGACATGCGGTTCAACGCTAAGGTATTGTCCGTAATCATTAGCGCGGTGTGGAAATGTGAAAGGCACCTGTCTCAAGAAGCTACGTCCGTAAAGTATAAATGCGTGATAGACTAATTTTACGGATGATTGTCAGATATGAAATAATTAGCCGTCTCGGAGTGATAGAGGCTCTCATGGCACGGATAATTGCAGGGCTTAATATTTGCGGCAATTTGGGACAGACCGCGACAGACAAATGCAGCTGAAGCATGTGACAAAACTTGTATCTGCTCACCATATTTGGCGAAGTGTACAAATTATGACGCTCCTCATTATACGAGACGGTGAAATTTGAAATCAACTGATGAAGTGATATACTGGTAAGTTGTTTTTGTTAAGAGAAAACAAAAACAACATATTTGTTCTAATACGAAAAGTACGGCATTATTTGTTCTTAATGTTTCCAACTTTGGCGATGTAGACATCGCAGGAACATAGCTCGCCACTTTCGTCTCAGATGCTATAATTTAAATATTAATAGGATCTTTTTTTACTTCCACTAGCATAGGTTGCCTTTATGTTTGATGCTTGGGTTCCTAACATCTTACTGTCGCATTATTTTCGTTCTCCGTCTTGATGACCATAGAATTCATTAATTGGACATTATATTTAATTAAGATGGTAAAGTTGCGTCATATTGTGATATAATAAGTATATATTAAATCTTGTCCGTCTAATCACAATAATTCTTATTAAATATTAAAATATTACAATAATTAACATTTTAAAATATTTAAAATATTAAAACATTAAATGATATTCTTTATCGAAATATTCGATTTACATTAGACCATCATTTTTCATGTTTCAGTTCCTAAAAGAACCATCCTCAGGTGTATATAATTATATAAAGCTTCAAAACGATAAATAATTCAAATGATGGTCTAATGTAAATCGAATATTTCGATAAAGAACATCATTTAATATTTTAATATTTTAAATATTTTAAAATGTTAATTATTGTAAAATTTAATAAGAATTATTGTGATTAGACGGACAAGATTAATATATATTTAATTAATATTATATACTTCACCCCAGAAAAGGTTATTTATAGTTTCCACAAAAGGACAGGTAAGTAGCCTACATATATAAATAACGCTGAGTTGTTAATTTATTGGTTTGAACAATTAGAGCAGAAAATATCATATGTGAGTAAAGTCACGGCAATATTGACGGGGAAACACAATACGTAACCAAAACACTTTAAAAGCAGGATATGTTTTAACAGATAATGGCAGAATCAAACTTCTTGATTGTACCAACATAGTATATCTCATTGGGACACTACAATATTGTTGCTGATTTAAGATAAACTTTCTTCATAAAATCACTAAAGAGATGGAAATAAATGTCCCCTGGGAAATTACACCGTGTACCTTTGTTTCTAGGTGTTTATTATCAGCGCGATAAGTAATATCACACAAGACAGCCATCTTCACATTCGCCTCCCTGAGAACCTCAAACTTGCTTCAAAGATGATCTGAAATGCTATGAGGTCAGAGTACATTTAGAGATGTCGGATCATTTGACTCTTAAATTATGGAGTTGATTTGGAAGTTGATAGACATATAGGCCTTATGCATATATGACTGAGGTCATGACACTGACAGAAATATGACTTGTCTTACACGTGACAGGCGAACTGGCTGTCATATGACTATACTCTCAGTAGGCACAATATATAATTTAATAACAGATATGGAATCCAGTAGTCAGTTCACTCAAACTTTCCACAGTTATGTCATCTCTCTGTACGGTTTCATTAATCGTCTGCATTATATCTGCCTCCATCTGTGACATTTCGTTTTATGGAAGTAATGACAAGCGGTGTACAGCGTCACTCTGCGACATGCAGGTGAGCGCGAAAATTTCGCAAACGTATGCCCATCATTCATTCGGCTAGCTCACAGCTTCCTGTCACATTTCGTAGTAACAAGACTGTCTAGGCTGGGCGACAAGCTGATGACATTAGAATGTTTGCGGGAAGTGTGCGTCGCATCGCATAGGTCTAATGAGTGTTACCACTGCCTTCTCATTATACGGTATTTGTGTTTGTTCTGCGCGGAGGCAGGAGAGACTGCAAGACAAAGAATTTTGAAATTGAAAGCGGAAGTAATACGACAAGAATTATCGATCTCTCAATTTGTCTAACTTTTTTAAGTCTATATTCTTCCGTCCTATATATCGATGACTGACTGATTGACCAAGTTATCAGTAATGTCCCCAGGTGGCAGAATTTTAAATGTTATATTTGCTGCTAACATCAGAATCTTTTAGAATTACAACAAATGAACGCAGGGAAAAATAAATTGAAGAAATGGGCCTTTGAATTTCAACTGAATTTTTCCACTAGTGATATAACATACTGACTAAGATAGAAATAGACAATTTAACCTATACAGAGTCATTTTATTGGTATAAATCATGGCTTCTCGCCCTGAAAGAACTGGCAAGTCTGAACGAGATCTAAGAAGTACAGAGAAATAAACAAAAAATGGTTTAGAGAATTCAACGAAGAGGAATGAACGAGGACAGGAGAACTCCAATCTTTGTGTTGTGGTATTAAGCTAATATTCAAGTGGAGACTGGATGAACGCAAAAATCATGATGATAAATGGATAAAAACTACTGTGTATAGAAAATTTTATTTGGTGAGGGATTCGATGGGCAGGAGATGTAGCACGCGAGGGAGAGGTTAGATATTCACGCAGTTACAAACTTTTGGCCTTAAAATCTGAAAGGAAGAAGTTAGGAAGACCTGGACGCAGATTGGGGGGTTGATGTCAAGATCAGTCTTCAATAAACGCCATGGGAGCACGTGTCTGACCGTTGGCGGGCTCTTGCGAACACAGTACTAAACATGTGGCTGTCATAAAAGTTTGCGAATTTATTGATTACTAAAGTGACTTAGCTTTTCGAGAAGGACACTGCCTAAGAGTTACAAGTTTTGGTAAAAGGCGAACAAGGATAGCCAACACATTAATTAGTTGAAAATACATCAGTTTTGTCTTAATTTTGTCCTTAATGTATCATATTAACCTTCGTTCACTGGTAAATATATTTCAAGCCTTAAATATTATTGGATCTGTTAGTAAGCATACCATTTTGGATTCAATGCTGTGTTCCGTTTTGTCTTGCAATGACTTTACGTATCACATAGCAGGGAACTAATATTTTGCACAACCTCTGCTTTATGTAGAAATGAGATATGTCACAGTTCATAAATGAGCACATCATATTTTCCATGATGACAGTTTATTTTGTCAGTGGAATACGTGTCTGCACTGATGTGTAGGTTTACTGTGATACATATGGCAACATTTCAGTGGGAAATATATGGAAAACGAGCATCGTTCATAGTCACTGTTCAAGAGATTCGATGTCACATTTGCAACAAGTCTGCTCATTGTATGAATAATGCAGTCCACAACCCTTACCATACACAATGTTTGTTTGAGAATTCACAGTCGTTGACAGGTACTTTATTACGACAGTCTGACTTTCTTAGGTGTTACCTGCTTGACTTTGGGACTCCTTAACCTTGATCAAGTCTTAGACAACTTTCCTTCATAAAAAAACTATAGGCTTATAAGAATGTATATTTTCTGTGTGTCAAAGGAAATAACTTCTAAATGAATTAGAACATTTTTATTACAGTCCTAATTTGAAACATCGAAAGGTATTGATAGTGAAATTACAGACAACACATTTTTATATTTATAACGTCAGTGATTATGGCATTGTTATAGGATGCAATTTTCGGACTTGCTTTCAAAGAAATTTTCTGAAATTTTGTTTGGTTTCAGAGCTCAGTAATGTGTCGTCTCTTATCCAAACGATTCATGATCAGTCATAACACATTCCAACATGCTTCGCCATTTTCTTAGTCAGATGTTAACACAGAAGTATGTGAACTACATTGCTATTTGTTCTTTGCAAATTCGAATACAAGCGAGGTATAGCTAATATAGTTAATATTTAATTAGTATTAATGTTTTTTAATTCGTTGCATAGACTGGATTATTAGATGATAAAATTAAAAATAATGAGATTGATAGGATATGTAACACTGTATGGGAAGATGAGAAATTCGTACACAATTTCAAAAAAAAACCTAAATAGAACAGAACATTTAGGACACCTAGGCACATATGGGAAGCCTTTATTTAAAAAGTATCTTAAAGAAACAGGAAGTGAGATTGGAGTCTTCTGGCACGAATTTGGGTAATGTGGTGGACTGTTATAGACCTTCGGGTAAAATTAGAAGCAGGGAATTTCTTGAACAGTTGAGCAAGTATACGTTTTTTAGCAAATAATGTGTACCATGAGAGCTTGAAGCACACATAGCAAAGCCCTTCATCCCGGAACCGAGACTTAATGAAGTGGAAATTGTCATTGGAAAATTAAAACGTTATAAATCCCAGCGGAACTAAACCATGAAAGTCGTGGGACATTGCACTCAGAGACACATAATCTTATACTCTCGATTTGGAAGGGCTCGAATTGAATGGTGTGCATCAGGAACTTGCCTACGCTGATGATGTCAATTTGTTGGGGTGGATGATGTGGGTACCATAACCAAGAATGCAGAAACTCTCCCACAGGCTAGCAAGGAAATAAATAGGCCTAGAAATAAATGTAGACAAAACCAAATACATGGGCGTAATACGGGATAAACATCAACAACAACGGCAGAACATAATTATAAACAACACATCATTTGAAAATGTTTCAAAATTAAATTACCTGGGAACAAAAATAACAAATAGAAATGAGGTCCATGATGAAATTAAGAGTAGAATACAGTCGGGGAACGCTTGTTTTTTTTAAATTCAAAAATTTATCATCTCGTTTGCTATTCAAAACTCTGATGATCAGGATATACAGAATGATTCAAACTGAAGGAGCGTATAGAGGGACTCAGAGAGAACAACTTTCGAATAGGAATCCATGTCCTCCGAAGTTATCCTCAGTCAGTCGAGGTCATTGAAGGTAGGGGTACACCAGTCACTATCAACTCACAAACACAACGTAAACATCCCAGGGTACCTCTATTTAATCTGACGGGATACGTGTGATTCAAAATTAAGCTAGTAGGAGAATAGCAAAGTACGATTATTTCAGCGGTATGTTATCAGACTTCCCTACCTTCAATGGCCTCGACTGACTCAGGATAACTTCAGAGGACATGGATTCCTATTCGAAAGTTGTTCTCTCTGAGTCCCTCTATACGCTCCTTTTGGCCCTAGCCTTTTGAATCACCCTGTATAAAACAATTATCTGGCCTGTTGTGGTTGTGAAACATGATTCCTTACCTTGAAGGCAGTACGGAGATTACAAGTGTTTGTGAACAAGGTGATTAGGAAGATATTTGGACCTAGGAGGGATTAAAAAGTGGAAAATTTAGAATCTTTAATAGAGAAAATCTGCGTTAATTGTACTGGTCACTTAGCATAGTGAGGATACTGAAATCTACGAGAATCCGATAGGCTGGGCATGTAGAACACATGGGAGGGGCAAGGGATACACACAGTATTTTGGTGAGAAATCGTTCGGGAAAGCGACACTGGGAAGACCAAGAAAGAGAAGGGAGTATAATATTAAAATACATCATTTGGAGGTTGGCTGTGAGGATGGTAAATGAATGAGGTTGGCTCAGGATCGTGTCCGGTGGCGGGCTTTGGTGTTGTCGGTGTTGGACCTGCGGATTCTGATACCAGGGATTTGTGTTCTGTGGAGTTACCTGGCGACGCTCTGATGATGGAGGCGGTAATGAACTTTGAAACTTAGGTAAACTGCTACCAGAATACTAGGCGCAACATCCCAGAGGACAGAAATCTTCAAATAGGAATTATGACAAACTATAGAAAAGATTTATGCGGTCAGGTGTCGATCACAGCTTAGTGAATATCTACAGCTTCAGGAGACAGAAATTGACCACATCATAAGATCTGTGTTGAGGTTTACGTACGAGTGTTATAAATACAGCCTATAGTACTACTGCAGTCATTACAAACTCAGCTTGCCAACTGGACCAATTTGCGTGACATCCCGATGACACCAGTTGAAATACACTTGAATTTGATTCATGTCTTGAAGTCATGCCTTCATTTTCTTGTCTTGAGAAGCTGCCAAGAGTGTGTTACATACGTAAGTTGGAACTAGACAAGATAAATATAGTGCAGGAAAATGTCACTCTTCAGGGTGATCTCCAGCCGAGGAAAGCTTTCCAGCTGCGTCGCCGTTCCTCTTAACATACTCACAGCACGTCCATCATCAATTTAGCATACTCTTTAGTACAGTCACAGAATATTACAACAGTCTGAACTGCTTTTAACCAATGAAAAGCGAATAACATCATAAATGTTGCATGCGATGTTAAAATCAGAATCACTATAATGCGAGGTGTTTCTACGCACTTGCTCAGGTAGGTCTAATAACTAGGTAAATAACCGATGAAATCTCTGATTATAAAACTTGAAGGCCTAGCAACACTTATTTAAAAGCCTGCCATTCGAACTGAAGCAACTTCATGCATCTGCCATACTTGAGCTAAATTGTTTTGAAACATATGTTTTTGTTATGTTCTCGTAAATTCGATCTTAAAGCAGCCCCTTTCCTTTTTACTTACCCACGAAAATTCTGCATAGATTCTTTGTTTCCTTTCCAGACTATATACACAGCCCACCGAAGCTTCCTAGATTTCATTATCCTCATGATACTTATAAGTGGTTTGTAGGTCCCTCGTATTTCGTCTTGCGAAACGTAACAGAGTGTTATTATCTTCTTCTTCTTCATGGGTTAATCTTCTTCGACTGTTCAGACCGCGAAGGTTGCAGTCAGAACCCATCTTTCTATTCTTACACGGTCATACCGTTTGTCCTTTGCATTTATCTGATAAAATCATCTCGCAAATCTTTCTTCCATTCTCTCAAAGTGACGGAAGTAATTCGTACGATGGAAATCTATTTTAGTTAGGCTTTCAAATTGATTCTTTTCTGATTATTTAACTTATAATGTTGTCAGTTTTCCTATAGCCCGCAACAGCCTCACTGCCTATAAACCCCAAACGATCATATGGACACTAACAGAACTTTATGAGACGTTAAAAGAATTTTTCTATTGAACATTAATTTAATTGAAGACGACTGTCTTCTGGGATGTTCACCGCCGTTAGAGGGGTACTTGCGATGATTACTAACAGCCCTGATGATGGCATGAAGCAGATCCAGGTGTTGGAGAGGCAAAATGAGGCTGGGTTTTATGTGTACAACATGAACTGAAATTGTGGTAGGAATGTTCCATCAACCTCTGACCCCAATTCACCCTAGGGATTCCAGGGAACGTTCTCTAATCGTCAGAACCATTAGTGGTAGACTGCAAAACTGGATATAGCAAAAAATAATGATACAAACCCGTAAACCACAAGTGTTTCGTTCAATGCGTTTCAGTTACTGTGGTGATGTTGCTATACTTGCTAACACAATTGGACAAATTTTTAGTTTTACGATTCAACAGAGCGCCTTCCTCTGTGTCCTGTAACCGAGGTGCATGATTGAAATAGGATATGTCAGTGATACGGACACTCGCTGACTGACTGACATATTCTGCTCCTGGGAAAGCATTCATAAATATCTTTGTGAGTTAACAGTCGCTTTGCTATGCAAGAAAACTTTCTCCGGGAACTTGGCTGATCGATTTATTATCGTATTCACAAAAACCTGCTGTAGTAAGGAACAGACATCGAATTTCACATCCTGATTAAGTTACATAACATGCTTTCAGGATAGCTAAGATATGTCATGGGCGAAGTTCAAACATAGGACCATACTTGTCTTAAAAAAAGCCATTGTGATATGCAAATCTTTATGCATGACTGTATATTTCATGCTTCTGGATTTGGGTAACGAGCAAAGGCTTGCCAAATAGGTGTCACAATGTTGCCACACATCAGACACAAGGAACTAAATGACACCACGAAGAGTGAAGCTAGGCCGGCAGGTGTGGGATCGTACCCCAAGTACGTCATAGAATACATCGACATACAGTCCCGATAAATCGACATAAAAAATCTGAGCATCGCACAGAATCGCATTTCCACTTTGTCACGGTTCCCTGTTCCGTTGGCACACGGATTATTTCAGAATTCTGTAGATTAAAAAAGGGCAATTCAATACCAAACACTCAAAACGTCCACCGAAATAAAATCACATACAAAACACGCCAGAAAAGAAATGTTATGACTGAAGCTCGTGTGTATATGCTATCATTCATTTTAAAAACAAATATCAGGGCATGTGTGTATTGGGCGCCACCCCATAATGTATAACAGTGGAGCATCCAGTATGTCGTACGCCTGTGGTTCAATAAATAATGGAGCTATCATGCTTTTCTTGTCGTGGCGTTAGCCAATATTTCAGAGTAGCAGTGGGGGGGGGGGGGGGACTGACAACCCAGCAACAGCAGCAGCAAGCTCATGGTTTCTGCATGCTTGAAACTGAAAAATATTATCATCAATCGCTTTTGAAAAGGGGGATGTTTTTGGTGGGGTTGACAGATCTAGAGTGAGGATGCAGCACACCGTCCTTTTTTCTATGATCTCCTAGCACATACACTGTGCCGTTGCTTATGTACACAGTACACACACATGAGAAATCAATCAACGTCTGTGCTGCCATGGGACTCCCTACTTGTTAATCGAAGCCTGCATATACAATATGCGGCTCTATAAAATGAATAAGTGAAAAACATACATCAATGTCAAAACATCCGCGTTGGCTTGAAAAACGAGAATGGGTGAACATAAAAACGTGAAAGAAAGAAGGACACACCTCAGCGTCATATTTATTAAAAATAAACTACATATTTAATTCGAGAAAAATATTTTAATATTGTCAATAAATTGCAGCATTCGCCTTCAAAACCGTCTGTAGAATGAAGCAATTAAACTGTTCACACGTGTAAATTACATTCACGTCTCTGTGGAACACAAAATATACCATTCTTGTGGTTGATTTATATGCCACTGTTGCGTGTAACCTTTATATTTATAGAACCTGTATCTCACATAAAGTTGTATGTTGTGGTGATGGTGATGATGTTTTGTGTATGTGTGAGATGGACCCCTACTACCCTTTTGACCGTGTACCGCCGGTTACTGCTACATACACCCATGTGGCGACTGATAGGAAGCACCTGCTGATATAAGCTACCAAATATCCAGGGTTTTATATATATATATATATATATATATATACATATATATAAAAATAACTAAATAGTCCTAGTGCTGTTAATGATAATCATGGCGGTACAAGGACAACTGATGCCATGGTGCTGCCATCATCTGTCTAGCTGTCAGTTTACTGAGAAAGCGCTCATCTCCGCGAATGTATTTTAACATAAGTCAAAGGGATGAGACAGGGTGAAATAACTATCGAAAACAGTGTTTTCGTGTGTAAAACTAGAGGTTGGCAAGACCAAATCCTTAAGAGAAATTGTGCATTACGGGAGCAGCTACTAACACTCAGTTCCTTCACAAGACACAATAAATAAAAGAGTAAATCATTTTTTTAAAATACTACATGTTCAGGCAGCACATAAATTTGTTAGAACAATGTAATAATTGTTTTGTATTTCCCTGAGTTTGAGTCAATGACGGTGGAGTAAAGCTGTTCCACTACACTCCATGGAGGCTGTTGGGGGATGAGTTGGTATGTATGGTTCCCACCAGTTCTTGACCTCGGCACTAGGTTGGGTGAGTGATTAGCGTTACTACCCAATTAAGCTTTACCCTCGGGGAAATAACCACCAGTACACATTGGTTCGGCCTCAGAGCCGGTCTCGACGCAGATACTGTAAGAATGATTATCTACCTCTAACGGGGCTCGAATCCCGGTTGTCCAGACACTAAGTACCCCGGTTCATAGTTATGACGGTGTTCGCCTCTTCCCACGCTAACTTAAAACAAAAGTTACATACTGCAAATACGTTTTTCTGTGAACAACATAAAACGTTTTTAATGTTCTACTATTGTTCCTCCCAGGTATAAAAGTAAAGTTTGTCCCACTCTACGCCATGTAGGCGTTTTGGGGTGAGAGGAGGTATAGCTCCTCCCTTCCTTGACCTCGGCACTAGATGGGGGTGAGTGGTCAGCATCACGCCCCGGCCGGCTTTACCCCCGGGAAAGGACCCCGGTACCCATTTTAGAGGAGGCTGGGTGGGCCCCAGAGCCGGTCTGGACGCAGAGGCTAGAGGAAAAATCCTCTGCCCCCGTCGGGGATCGAACCCCGGTCGTCCAGCCCGTAGCTGGTCACTGTACTGACTGAGCTATCCCAGGTATAAGCCTGTTAAATGATTTGTGTGAAATTAAATCCGAGGTTTTGTGAAGGTGATGTATTTATACAATTGCAAACTTCTTGGACAATAATTATTGCAAAATTCAAATATGGCCTTGAAAGTTTCCATCACGTATCATTTTTGTGTTATTTTGTCTTAACGTCTACCAAATGAGTGAATTTCTTGATTCCATAGGGATATTTTATTTTGCAGGTTGGCTACACTGGCAGTCTTCCATAACCTCACTTTAAGTGTGAGTTTTGACGTTTAAACACATGCCATTGTAATGACATTAACGACCATATGAAAGGAATAGGAGTCATTTATGATCCAAAATCATGGCCACTATTTATAGACTCGTCAAAGTTCAGCTTGAAGGCCTTGCTGTTACACAATGGAAATGAAAAAGTTTCAATTCCAGTAGCACCTTCTGTAGGCCTAAAAGAATCCTATGAAAATATTGAAAGAATCATACAAAGTGTGAAGTACGAGAAACACAAGTGGCAGTTATGCGGTGATTTTGAAGTCATAGCGTTGTTACTCGGTCTCCAAGGGGGATTCACTAAATACTGCTGTTTCCTCTGAATGTGGGACAGTAGAGCAACAGAGAGGCACCATGAAACAAAAGACTGGCCTGGAAGAAATGAATTCATTCCGGGAAAAAGTAATATCAAGTTCAAGCCTTTGGTTGGCCCACAAAATGTTCTCTTACCACCACTTCATATTAAACTAGGACTTATCAAAAATTTTGTTAAAGGAATGGACAAGGAAGGGGAAGGATTCAAATATCTGAGGGGAATGTTTCCGAATCTTAGTGATGCCAAGTTGAAAGAAGGAATTTTTGTCGGTCCTCAGATCAGAAAACTGTTGGACGATGGAAATTTTGAAGCCAGACTTTCTGTTAGAGAACTATCAGCTAGGAAATCTTTTGTATCTGTGGTGAAAGGTTTCCTTGGAAAGCGAAAGGATGAAAACTACCAGCAGCTCATACGGAAACGAGAAAAAGTAAAAGTTATCGTATCAAAAAAATCTTACGTGTTTTGTATTTTTTCAAGGTCATATTTGAAATCAGCGCCCCAAAAGTAGTAAAGAACACTGAAATTTGTCCATGTTACCGGAAAAAAGTGAAAAATTGTTTCCCTGTGTAACCAGCGTTAGTTAAAAATACGACATTTCTTAGACTGGGTTGTCTTTGTTTCCAGGTAAAACTTGTTCTGATGGGACCAATCGATAGAGCCGGTCCTCTAGTTTTTAATTAAATTAAAACGATGGGCAATTTCAAAGAATTTTGCTACTCTTGGTAAAACTTTTGTAGCAATACGTGCTGTGTGTAGTGTAATAAAATCCTCGGGTTATCAGCCGTGTCACTTAGTTAAAAATCTCGACGTCACCAAATAGTTACAGAATGATGCATTTGTCACTTGAGCATTAAGCCAATGCAGTGCGAACACTATGCTCGTAGACTGCTCTAGCAAGGCGTGAAAGGACTTTCTGTGTGGCGCAGGCTAGCAACAACGGAACAATGAAAACGATTATGTTGCTAGAAGTAGCGATGATTCACACCCCACCCCTCCTGTCCGTCATTTCAACAGTGGAAGTGAGAGAGTTAGGGCTGTGAGAGTGAATAGGTATCGCAATTAGCGAGAGTTTCAACTGTCACTCACTTGACATGCTGGTGCAGACTGTGCCGCAGTGCATGCTGGGATTGCGTGGACACGTCATGTGTTACCAATGCTATGTCGTATTTTGGCCTGCTTGTACTTGTAATTGTCCTTGTCAACATGCATTACCTAATGCTCAACATACCCGTCCATCACAAGCTGTACTGAAACATCGTCATACCGCATGTGTTTCTGGTATTATACTGTATATTAATATTGTAATAAAATAATGTGGACACGAAACCATTATCTGCTACGTGGGCAGAGCTGATTGTGCTTGCTTCACTCGAATAAATGTACATAAGCTACAGGACATAACATGGTTTGTTTGGACAAGAGGTATCAACTTTTTACATTTTAATTACAACGGTAGTAGCCGTCACCAAATTGCATGCGTCAAGGCAACAGAAAAGTCGTACAACGTTGCAACACGAAGAGCGGGTCCAATTCGAGTGAAGGCAAATCATAACTTGCAGTGTATCAAAGCTAGATCCGCTGTATATTATATTTAGTGTTCTTTTCTGACGACAGGTCCATATGAACAGGATCCTTCCATCCTTTTCTCGGACTGGGACCTGTTCATATACGTTCTTGGCAGATGATCCAGAAGTGGTTTGCCATTGCCTTCTTCTGTGTGTGTGAATGGAGTAATTGTTGGGATGCCACGGAGAAACCGGGGAAGCCCCCGGAGGAAAACTCTCCGTGTTGCCTAGACCACGGCCTTCCCCAACACAAGTTACAAATTCGGGCACCGCCGGGAATCGAACCCGAGACCCCAGTATTACAAGGTCAGCGTTCTAACCGCTAGACCACCGTGGCTATAGATGCGCTGTACTGGAGAAAAAGTCACGTGGTAAGAGGAAGTCCTTCCGTTTGGTATTGAAGTATACAATTTGGTGCCGGCTTCTTTAGAACTGCATGATGTGCATTCAGACTTTAAAAGAAATTAATAATTTTTCTTCGGGACAGAGAAAGTTCAGGGAAATACAGCTACGAAACATTCGTTCAGGTCCAACTGTGAACTCAGTTTCCAGTAAAGATCTACCTGTTTTCTTTTCATCTTAATAGAAGCACAACATTACTAAGCTCGTAAACTGTAAATATATCTAAACTCTTAAAAAGAGTAAAAAAAGAAAATAAATAAACAAAAAGCCAAAAGAAAAAGCTCCCGCAACTTTGTCCATTGGAATACAGAAGGTTGAGCTGAAGTAGACGTAGGCACATGGCAGGAAGACGAGTATTGGCCGCGTCATTTAACTTGTATTCAAGTATAAAGGGGGGTTGAAGGAAGAAGACTTGTGTGAAACGCTCTGCGCATGCTCCGCTTAGTCCACATAACATTTCTTAGTTGTACGCACAGTATGATTAATGTGCACATGTAACAATGGAGCGAACACCACCGCGCAGAATGTTTTTTGGCCGGTACATACGTGCCTTGCTTTCGCGTTGCATAAACCAGATGTAACGATCCGAACCAACGTCTCTGCTATGGCGCGTAGACGCAATGTAATTTAACGAGGGCAGTACATGACCCCAGAGTATCAAATGTACTAATAATGGTACGTGTTTCCCCACAGGTTTTGAACAAAATATTTCTCAGATAATGAAATAAATGCTTGGGTTGATACAGATTGATTTCCAAATGTCATTCAATGTTTAAAACTCAATAAACAATCCGTAACTTACATCTCTCACTCCTTGAAAACGAAATAAATACAATTACGTCTAATCCTTATTCTGAATTCCTAGGTTTCTTTCTAGGATGCTGACGCAGGTAGATAGACACGTCTGTGAAATGCTCTGTATCCATAGCTACAAACAAAGACCAAAGCGATGTGTCTGTTGAGTTCTTCTGAAATCAGAGAGAATGAGATTCGCCCCACAGGTGTGAAAAATATTTCGAAACAAATGGTCCACTTTTCAACTTGTTCGAGATATCGTTGCAGAAGTGCGACTCCCAGAATTGTTAGTCACTTCAGATGGTCAATTAGAACCATTTATTAACACGTTACTGCTTATACTGTAAGTACTGATTATTATTTATACGTTTACTGCATGAAGTGCACTAACTATGGACATATCTGCCTATGCCTATCGTCCGCATTTATCATATCCAAAACTACCTAATAAATTTTCATTAATTTCTGGGTGTCTACACTGAACTTTGTTGGAAGAAATTCATTTTGGTTAGTATTGCAGTGATATGAACAAACATCAGATTTACCAAATAGCATTACTGTAAAAGTTCAATATCATAGTTGTTTAGTTGGTCAAAATATTCCGCCTGTTATTGAACCCAAAGTTACACTACAGTGTTATAAAAAGTCATTGCTGACACTAGCAGAAAAATCCAGACTGTGGAAGTTAATATTTTGCATCTCGGCCTAAACACCGGCTGAAACTACTTTGATATGAGGAACTGTGTTTACACGCCCGATACTCCTCATTGGTGGAGGCACAAATAGGCCCTAATTTCCTTCATTTTCAGGTGTTGAATGAATGAAGTAAAAAGAAAATGCTATTACCAAGAAGTGTGTGTCAGCCATATGAGAAGCAGCTACCGTTGTGAATAACCACTATAATGTAACTCGGTGATAGTTTCTTAATAATACATCACAATTTTAATATAACACAATATGAAAGAGTGCAAACGAGGATTAATTTTAAAGGAATAGTTCGTTTTGGGTTAAGTACTGGATAGATTTTACACAAGAATATTCTATTTCTTCCGTGCAATGCAGCCACAACAAAATTACGGTCTGAGAAACAATTTTCAACTACCCCTGTTCTTGTTTATGTGTGAGAGCCAGTCATTCAAAGGATAACGTCTAGCTACTCAAAACGAGAGGACAGGCTGTTTTATGTGATTATGTACAAAGCTTTGGATGGTAACTTCGCGGCTTTCATACAACTCTTTTTATTATCCGTCATCTTACAATATGCTTGTTATGTCTTCATAGAGTTCTCAGACATTGCTAAATCTGGCTCCTCCCTTTTCTGATACCCTCTTCCCATGCTTCTACTTGTTAATTCCATACCATCTGATAGCGTCGGTGAATCGTACTGTTACAGAATTTTAAAATAAATAACTAACACAAAATAAATTTTAAAATATTTTGGTGCAGAAAATTATTTCAGTCCCTGTTTGATTACGTTATTTCTGCCCATGGGGTGATGTTGGGTGACGGAAGCGGGGAGGGGAATTATCTAAGAGAAACTGTGAATGTGACGTTGGATTTGTTGAGGTACAGCTCAACCAAAACAATTTCTCGCTTTGTAGGATTTGAGGTTTTCACGGTGGTGAGTCTGAAGATGGCAGTCTTCTGGGTTCAAACGTCGGTAAACTTCTACCAGATTACACGGCGCTACAAACCAGAAGATAGCGATCTTCAATCTCTCGCATTGCTTTCTGTGCACGTAGAAGCCATCTTTGTCTTAGACATTTTTATGTTCAGGTATATTTATGAAGCCCTTAGTTTACTTCATCCAGCCAGTTTTATTTTTTATGTTCTCGCCACGGTCATCTTCCACCCACTATAGACCAACGTACTGTTGAACCCACTCTGGTCAGATAAGTACAAACTTGTACTTCAGTTATTTCGGCATGCGTTGTGAACGCTGTCTCTTGTGTGTGATGAATCTTAACTTTATGACTACTTCTCTTCGTGTGCAGGCCAACTACTTTAGAACTACGTTACGCCTTGAATTAGGACCGGCCGAGATTCGATGTCTGAAACAGTGAGGTTGCTATTGTACTCATATATGTACTTCAGTTAGAGAAAATCTTCCAAACACGGCAACTATCCTTGACAAATAGTAAAGGCCAAGACGTATAAAAAGTTAATATGATATTTAGTTAGACGTTATAATTGTCTGTTATTTAAAATTACGCTAATATTCACGTTACAAATTAATAATAATGCCAATATATTTTTCTATACAAACAGTTACTTGGTTACTCAGCGTTAAATGTCCATTTAAGTATATACGAGGTGCGATCGGAAAGTTTCAAGACTGCGCGTATAAAAACCCGTACACTTATCTCAGGTATTAAATTCATCCATCACCCTCGAAGTAGTTCCCCTGGGAGTGAACACAACGATCCCAGCGCCGCTGTCAAGCCTGCAAGCATCCCTGGAAATCTTTCTTTGTCAGTCTGTCAAGCACCATCTGCGATTCTGCCTGAATCTCTTCTATCGTCTCAAATCTCCTTCCCTTTAGCTGAATTTTCATCTTTGGGAAGAGGAAGAAGTCACACGGAGCTTAGAAAGGAAGTTGGGGTCGGTTCTTGCAAAATCTTTGAGCTCCTGACAAACGAGAAGTCGATTCTGTTTCTGGTCCTCAGACAGGAGCCTTGGCACAAACTTGGCTGCGATGCGTCGCATGTGGAGTTCTTCCTTTAGAATCAGCTGACAGGTCCCATAGCCTATCCCAACAATGTCGCACAAGTCGTTGATGGTACGACGTCGATCTTCGTGAATGGCCTGCCGAATCTTCGTAACATTTTCGGGTGTTGTGTTCGAAGATGGTCGTCCAGAACGCTCGTCATCATCGACAGAGGTTCGGCCATTTTTAAAACGTGAATGCCACACAAAAGTTTGTGCACGACCCATTGCGGACTCCCCAAATGCTTGCTTTAGCATTTCATAGGTTTCCGTAGCCGTTTTGGCAAGTCTTTGGCAAAATTTGATGCACACGCCATTCCGAAATCGCAGGAGGGTCGGTGTAATGCACTACCAAAACGCCCGTAACTAATAAACAAATGCTAATTCGATGATGCCGGCTGGCACACTGATTCACTATGAATGTAGGCCGCACCCCCTAGCGGCAGAAGCTCGTACTACATCCGGTTCGCCCTCTATTCACACAGTCTGGAAACTTTCCGATCGCACCTCGTATCAAACTGTGAAAATAAGACGATACTGGCTATGTGACATTATACAGAGGAATGGACAACGCAGATAAATATCTAACGAATATTTTATCAACTTTAATTTGCATATTGTGTGGAATCTTCAGGTGAATGCGAAGACGGCAACTGCAGTGTTTGACGAAACGTCGGTGCACGGACGATCAATGTACGACACGACCATTTTCGAAAGGCTTTCAGGTATGATAAACGTCTTTGGAACAGAAGTGTGGATGTACTTTTCCGTCTTGTTAAGTAGTGCCTTGTGCCTTGTGTGGTTAGTCTGTTATTTAACGTGGTAAACAAATAAGTAGCCTGTAAGAGGGCTAAAAACACATAGTAATAGCATGGACGTAAGACACGCAGGTGGCCAGGTTTTGGCTATGGGCATGCACTGATTGATGGCTTTCGACGATTCTGCGAAGTGAGTGCTACTTGAGACAAGTAACTAACTTCACGAGCTTCGCTGTAGTGTTACAAACATACTTGAGTACGAAAGTTAATGTAGTGTTACTTGAATGAAGTACTGAAAACAAATAAGTGGAAATTGGAAATTAGAGACTTAAGGGCAAGAAAACACTTTAGACAGAAGGAGACGGTTTGTTTATGACGTCCATACACACCATTGTACCGTCACCATCGGTTCCAAAACTACGGACAGGTCGATTGTCAAGGTTCTTGGAATAAATATTTATACTGACCATCTTCAATACGTAAACAAGTAAGAAGCGTTTTTGTATTAAAACTGCATATGCGCTGACTGATTTTGTTTCCCATTAAATCCCTTAAACTGGAATTATGACAAAAGACATTTAAAAATATTAAGTACTTTGTGTGTATGACTTCATGGCAAAAGTCATGTAGCATGAAATCATTGAATTATTGTCCTTGTTCAGTAGATGGAATCATGTTCTGTATCGGTCAGAACAAAGCGGAGTGTTGTGATTAGAACTGCTATTGCTTGTTACGACAAAATGTGGTTCAAAGAACGAACCTTCATGCATTTATCAGGCTGTCTGACTGACTTACGTGTGCTCAGAGTCGTGGCTTACAAAATGCCTTGAAAATATTGCACTGGCAGAGAATCAAAACAAAGACTCGGCATTTCTCTCAGTATTAGGAAAATTGTCAGTAAGAGGAGCGAAAATATTCTTCCCGATATTCTAAGATACCGTGCAGAAAAGAATTAAAATTTTTGGTAACGTTATCTTTCTTTACTGTGTACGACGCGAATCTGCACATTTCCATTCTCTTTATATCCGGCTTTCTACTTCCGGCAGAGATGTGGAAGGCCTTATGTTTCAGCGGACAATGACGTTTAGGAAAGCTTTTATTTACACTAAAAACGGTTTAATGTTTTCTTGGTTAATACATTTCCATCAAATTCACTCTAAATGTGGGTATGCCCATGTTTTTCATTACAGGAATATAATGTTTATTTATAAACAGGACTGTGTTAACATTTGTTCTTTAGCAGCATTCAGGCTTGCAGGCATATTATTTCATGATTTGTTTTAACACAGTTCGGTCACTTTAATCAACTTATTCGCCCTGATGATGGAGTCAGTAATTTGCTCTGAAACGTCGGTACATATCTACGAGACTACACATTTCATCATTCCAGAAAACATCACTCTTCATACTCGTCGCCGTGAGAACCTGAAATATCACTATTTCCTTACATACTTACTGTTCATTCAGATAGTCATTAATGACAGTGGCTCGGGTCTTGGGTTAATTTCGAAGAAGTACTTTAAAAGACCTAAGGAAGCCAATTGTAAATCAACGAAGTCCTAAATTTTGATTAAATTAATGTGGTTCTTAGTTAATTAGGTTCTCTTCTCTTCGGTTAATCAGTCATAAGAAGTGTGGTTTTAAAGAACCCGCCATCTTACATCTGCAGTAAATCAGTTTTCATGTCTATAAATCCTGGATTTAAATTATTTATGAAGGCAAGAATTTTATTATTAAATACCTCACCGAACTTAATTGCTTTGAGTCTATTAACTTGGACACGTTTTCTTCATTGTTTGTGATTTTAAGTTGGGTCCATCACCTTTAAATATAATTCTAGACTAAATACAAATGTAAGAATGAACTATTGTTAGTTGCAACATGGATGAACAGTTTTGTCTGCGAAGTCTTGTCCTTAAAAGGCAATCAATTTCGTCGCGATAATAGACTGGCAGGTAATTACTCTCCCATTATTACCCATAACTAATGGCAGAAGTAGCATACAACTCAGCAGATGGGAGATACGAACTGCTGGTTTAATCTTGATGTGTACTTTATTGTTCATGATGTTTTGGATTCGGGCTCATGATTAAACCTAAGTTCTTAAGAGCACTTAAGTATGAGAAGAAGTTAATTAAGCCTGAAAATAATTCTGCTGGTCATTATAAAATAATAACCGGCCAGTTAAAGTTGTTAATATATTATAAGTTAATAGCATATGATACGTGTAACGTTTCAAGTCAAATACGTTGAATAATTACTTACGGAATCAATATGTAAAATGATGCTTTACTTTGTTAATTATAACATTACTGTAATTAGTTTCATAACATTTTGTAGTTATTGTATTTCCATCTGTAGAAATATTTTAATCGCTCAAAATACTGACCACTACCAAAGGAGCCCAATATGCCGTAGACCCGTATAATTTAAGAAATAAATAGTATCTATCTTTTATGAGCAATTTCATATTACATGCTGATATCCTTTTGTAAATCTTAATATGAAGGAGGTACCTGGATGGACAAGTCTTTTGATACCATTTCTCAACGTTAGTTGTACACAGAACATAATATGAGTGAACAATTACGTATAGTGACAACTTATGTATTGATAAAATTTCGATAAAACTCGGCATTGGTCGGAGTCCAAGCTGAAATCCATCCGGTAAATATGATTTTTTCCAGCCTCTTTCATGTGTGCTACATGCCTCCCCCATCTGATCTTCCGTGAACTGATCAAGGACAAATATGAATTATAGATGTGGGAAAACTATTTGGCGCCAGCCACTATTAAGAGTGGCTCGTAATGGTCGTGATGGAAGTCATGGACACGCCTTGCTGAAAACATTTAATTCCGGTTTTAATTCTGAATAGCAGTTCAACTCGTGCAGTCAACTCCAAGTGTGAGTTATGTCGTTTTATTGACAGGGAGTATTATAGTTTTTTTTAAATGTATTCATTTCTTGAGACGGAATGCGTTTTTCATGACCAGTAGAATTACTATAAATTTTCTAGGATTGTGAACCTCAGGCCAAGTTATATTATATTAGTAAGATTAATGTACGAAGATGGCTGTCATCTGAGTTGTGGTCCCGTGTAGTCTGGTAAAAATTTACAAGAGTTTCTGAGGTACTTGCTACCCCCATCATCAGGGGTGACAACACGGAGCGACAATTCAAAAGTCGGCCATCTTCTTTCTTACCGCTGTAAGAACCTCAAATCATACTAAGATTAATGCAAACTTTCAACATCGAGATTTTTGAGTACGTTGATTTTCATTTCGCTGCATACGCCACAACAAATAAAGTAATTATCTTTATATTAAGGTGCTGAGTTATTGCCTCGCCTTTTCACAGATTACAAAGCTGGTTTATGTAGTCATAAAAAATGTTGATTGCTGCACATTACAACCAGCCATGCCAGTTGCACTAGTTCTTGCGTGTTAGTGAATATAAATAGTAGACATGAAGCCATTAGAGTACACCTTATGCAAGGCCAACAGAGCGAGAAGGGGACTGCTTTTGAGACACCGATGTAAGGAAGGAGCCTTAAGACAGCAAACAGTCTCGGTAAGAGAAGATGATGGATGGACGAACTCTGCACCACTAATGACCAAGATCTCTGCAGGTCTGTCGGTCTTCCCATGTTCATCCCCTTTGTCTCTTTCAAACTTTATACTGAGGTATTTTATCATTGAGCCACGGTTACAAGCCAGGAACAAAACCTACTTCTTCCTCAGACCTTGAGAAATATTATTGATGACCAAATCTGAAATGACAGAAAGGTTGTTCATCTCTGTCCATCATCATCAAACAAGATTTCCGTCAACAGATTGGCCCAATATTTACGAAGAGAAATTTTGACAGGCCACAGCACGTCAAAGGACTGATGGATCGTGGTACTCTTTCACCCCCTCCTCAGTGCAACAGAACTCTCCACCAACAACTTGCGCACACGCAAGTACACAGCAAACGTGTGATTGATGTCAGCCACGCAAACCCCACACGAAAACACTGCAAATAATGTTTTGAAAAGTGGTTTGAAAATTGTCGTTATGTAAGTACAAAGAAACTCGTATTCAACAGTGTCAAAATGTATTTAGAATTTGAAATTTTTTATCGTTTTAACGTACCTAGATTTATAGGTAAGCGAAGAGTAAAATTCAGTTCTAGACGTTCTTCATGGAAGCCATTAGCGGAAGTCATTCAAAAACAGTTTCGTTCATAGTTTGTGTGTTTTGACATACTTAATAACTACTGGGTGGCGCACGAGATGTTGAACTATTTATATTTAGGTTTAATTCAATATTACACCACATAAGTTTACAAACTACATAAACTTTGAAACACAAAAGCATGGAGATTTGGTATTAACGGAGAACATGTTCAGTGTGGCCACCGTTTTGTCGCACTAGCTCTTCAAGACGAACGTTCATATTCTGCACTACTCGTCGACACAGATCTTCATCTATTGTGCTGCAGACTTGCATGATACAGGCTCTGAGTTCCGCCATACTTTCAGGATGCTGATGGAAGACTTGTTCTTTTAAGAATCCCCAAAGAAAATAATCGCAGGGATTGATGTCGGGGCTGTGAGGTGGCCAAATTCGGTCACACTGATGGCGCTGAGGAAAGCGGTGGGACAGTATTCTAGAGAATGCAGCACTGCCATTTTATACGGGAATAAATGAAGGTCCGAATGGAGAATCCGTTGATTAGAGCGACGAGAGATTCCAAGTTCGGCTGCGGCTCTTCTTGTTGATTTGCTGGGGCTGCGTTCCATTGCCACTCTCACAGCTTCCACGTTCTCTAGTGATCGGACTTGAGAAACACGTCGGCCCTTTGGTTCTAACACTGTTCCGTTATTTTCAAACAGCTGAAACAATCTATAGATTGTGTTTTTAGCGGGAGCCCACCTTGTGCCGAAATGTTTACGAAAACGTCCCTGTGTAACAATCACACTCTTCGTTTCTGCGTACAAAAGCACCAATTTCGCTCTTTGTTCAACAGTAAGCCACCCGTTGTCAGCCATCTTAACCAACTCATCAGTGCTGAACCGTAGAGGACTTTCCCTAAATCACTGCATCTATGCGCGAAGTTTGAAATATCTCGTTATAATAGTACGAACAAAAACTGAAAAACAAATGGTTCAACATCTCGTGCGCCATCCTGTATGTAGCAGAGCAAACACCTGTCCGACTAGGTAATGAACTCTTATAACTGTACTGTATAGTAACTGTTATAGTATGGCAGGAGGTTCACTGTTGTGCCTTGTCGTCAGCCAGTACACTGCAATCCAGGTTGCATTATGTAATCCATTTGAAATTTTCGATATATTTTTTAAACATTGTTTACAAATAATCTATATGGTGATTCAATTCAGGGACTTTCCAATTACAAGCACATAAAACCTCTTCACCCTCCCTTTCATCCCGAATTTGGACTCCGTCTTACCTCGTCCACGTCACGCTCTGGCTTAGTTCATGAAGCACTTTTCATACTCTTGTGAATTGGGAATTAAAACGGTGTCGAATTAGAATGAAGATCCTGCAGTCACATATAGAAGTGATGTTAACAATGTCTTTTATCGGCATGGTGTGTTGACTTTTGGTATCTTTTTCAAAGTGACTTACAGAAAATAATCGTTTCCCCTTTTCTTTCGTGTAAACTCTTAGAACATAAATAAGTTGCCAAAACGACTTTGGTTCATAGGTTGTAGACGGCCAGAGATCCTAACCATTCCCTTCCTTTTTTTACCACTTTTCACTTCTCCTCTCACCCCTTTTATAATCCTTAGCCTCGTCAATCCGCAGGAGTTAGTTCGAAGAGTTTTCGTCCTGTTCCTTGTGTGTGTGTGTGCCAGAGCTGAAGTCGAGCCCCTGCGAACTACGTACAGAGGATAATAAATGGGTTTTCTTTTCTATCAGTCACAAGTGATTGATCACGGCAGATAGAGGGAAAACGTGCTTGATCTTTAGTAGGTACACACACACACACACACACACACAGCGGAGCAGCCAGAGAGTGATGAATCGTGCTAGCGCGGGTCATTAATATGTGTCAGTTTGAGTATTGAACCTGCCAGAGAGTCTTGCCTCTTCGTAGTAGTACCACTTGCTCTCTCAGCGATAGCTTTGCCTTACCTTTCTACCTTCTACCTTGTCTTCCAGTCTACACAGAAAGTTTGGCACAGAAGATAGATAAAGTCATATAAAAGAAGAAGAAACACCTAGGCCTACATAACAAAACAGAGACGGAAAGGAGAATGTCTTTTTTTTTTTTTTTACAAAAAGGAAATAAACTCTGTTTTTAATATTTGTTAGTGTATAGTCTATGTGTGTTTAGTGTTGTGTCGTGCCTTCTTTGTATCGATACATTACGATTAGAAGCTTCATGCACCAACTTTGATAAATTTAATATTGCCTACAGTAAGTAAGAAAGAAAACTTTTACCAAAGGCAACTATGTTTAATAAACATATTTTAAAGACAGGTTGCCGATAAAGGAGCCGAAGCTGTAAATCCATTGTAGTGTGCTTCTCAGAATACTTAATTACATTCCCTTGACTGCTGTTTTGTATCAGAATATTTACAGTATGATTGGACTTCCCATTAAGTGTCGTTGCACAATAGCTAACAATATTTCGCTCAGAACGGTTGTCCTGAAGAAGGCTGGTTTCGTAACATCTGGCTATCTCTTGAATTCCAACAGCTCCTCCGCTTTCTATAGTACGTTCACGATGTGTATAGGGAGGAATAACACAAAATGCGGTCAAGGGCAGAAAAGCAGTTTGCGTAGTTCATTATCACTCCATACACGTTCCATTACATGTGTACGGAGTAGGAAACATGGCGTGAGCCGCAATCAAAGGTACTTCTCTGGCTTCCGTCCAATAGGAAGCCAGTATGATATTGCTTCCTCCACCGTGTGGTTTAGTAGATATTAACCGATGTTTCAAAGACTCTTATTGCCTCCATCATCAGGGTGATGTGCTCCTCTGAATTGTCTGTCAACTGCACGGTGCAACATCCCAGAAGAGATCTTTCGCTATACATGTTTCTATTTCTATTTGCGTATGATGATGTGTCTCTGTTTAGAGATCTTAAAAATCACACACGATTGTGTTGTTGTGTTCTCTTCATGTCATTCAAATTTCACATCCGAACAACAGCATAGGTACTAAAGTTATCACTTTGTGCGAGGTCATATTTATTTTACTTCTTACCTATAACTGTTCTGGTGTTTGAGTCTACATTGTTGGTGTTCATAGTGTGATATAAACGAAAATGGTGAATTATTACATACACTTGTAACCAGGGCTGTGGAATCGGAGTCGGAAGCAATTTTAGGTGGAGTCGGAGTCAGTAAAGATGTACCGACTCCGACCTCGATATAAAATCTTAAGAACAATTTCTATACCGTGTGAGCCGCTTAGGGAGATTCAACGACGCGTTGGGCCACATGGTGTGGGAATAATGCCTTGTAACTTTGGCTCCGGTACCTTAAGAATACAAACTGCCTACAAATCAACCGATTTCTGCAATAACCTTTAGACGTATATTTAAATAAGTAGGCTGATGATTCACGTGGCGGTGATGAATTCTCTTATGGTGCCATTTACCATTTTTGTAGCTTTACCATTATTAATACATATTGAGCTTTTATGAAGGAGTCGTGGTCGGAGTCGGAGATCTTAGTACCGACTCCACAGCGATAGAGAAAAGGCCAATGTTGATTGTAGTTTTGTTCATATTTAGTGAGCGTTGTTAATGTACTAACACATTAAAATAATGCTGTAGAAATTATCATCCAGACATAAAGAAATTTCAAACTTGGCTACACAAATGAGCATCCCCCTCCCCCCCAAGCTACGTATTTAAGCAATGTTTGTTTAACTTACGGAGCCTCTGAACAAGGACATGCTTCAATAAGAACCTCTGTGATCGTCAACGTGTTTGTGACAGTGTTCGATTTATTATAGTAGATATTGGACAATCTCCTTCGTGTGAGGTGTTTTGACGCAAACAACGTTTTATTACTTGTCCCAGATTCCGTCTTTAGCTGATGTCTTCTTCTTGAGTGACATTTCAGTAGTTTTTTAAATGTTGGTATTAGTGGCGATGTGGGTCTAGTCGTTAACATAGTAGACTTTTATTAAGAATGTCCCCAGATCGATCCCAACTGTCACCACTAATATCGAAATAAAAAATAATAATTCATCAGTGTTCTGATGATTGCCTAAAGAAGGGAATCGAACCAACTACAAAACGTAATGTATATAAAATATTCCTCAGATAATTTTTAATGCTCAACATAGTAGCCTGTTAGTGTAAAGAAACATAATCATGCGGCATAATTAAATATATGTCAGCTGCCGGAGTTACTTTTGTTCTGAGTTACAGAGATTAAAAATTCTTTAACACTCGGAATTCCAGCTGTATAATTTTCAAGCTTAAATAAGTGTGAATGCAGATTCCACTTACACCTCATTAATACAGTCTTAAAATGCTTTTATTATATAACCAATGAGGTAAGCGATGTAATTAAGATTTTAGACCATATTAACAGATATTGATATGCAATTAGAAAATTTTCATTAACAATAACTTGTATCACGCTTAGATTCAGACAGCAGCTAGTCACTTAAGTCAATATACGACGGGACGAAGAATTACGCTGCACCAGATTATTGAAAAATGCATTAAGGACGACTGGTGAGTAGGAAGCATGTATTTAACCGTTATGATGCCTTAAAGGTAGTGAATAAATTTCTAATTGAGATTGTATCAAGTTAAGTGAAAATTGCTCTCTGCCTGACATGAGTAAAAAATTTTATTCTGCTTTGTTAAGAACATGCCGAGATTTATAATGAACATTCGAATAGCTTTGTCAGTTTACGCATTCGGCTTCATGCAAGATAGAGCTATATATTATTCCACGAACTTTATGTGTTTTTATAGTTTAGATACATTTTGTGTGTATTTCAGTGCACCGAATGTACTTAAAGTGTTTATATTTTGAATAATTTTGTGGTAATTTAATATTCTTGGAAGGTTATTGTTTTGTGTTTGTTATGTTATTATTTATAATATATTTTATGTAATAAAACTCTTTGTGGATTTTATTTTAATAGCGCGCAATAGGTCCATTGTTTGTATATTTTGTAAAAGCCGGAACCTAATTATTCTTCAGAAGTTAGGTCTAGTCCATGGTTGGGATGAACTATACACAGGGGTCCAACAGAATAGTGTTTCGTCCTCCCACACAAAGAAAACCATTTACCGAAATGACGTGGTTTTAATAGATAAAAACACTTAGACGACGGATAATGATCCAAAAATTATAAACTGCATTACTTTTCGACACAAAGGAGCTCTATTCCGGCCAACCCTGACGGGTCATTCACTACACTAGTAACTTTATGTAGGTATGGAAGTTTCGGTCCTTTGCATAGTTAACGGCGTTAGTTTGTAACATAATTCTATTTCAGTACATATAATTCTGATTCTTAATTTCCAAAATCTCGCCTTGTAAAATAATATTCGCATGAAACCAAAACGTTTATGACAATTGTCTAATCATGCTGGTCCTGGAGACCTTCTTGTGCTTTGTCCTCTGGTATCATCAACATAATGATCATTAGTCACAGATTATGTTTAAACGTGTTCCGGATTCAAAATTTGTTTTGGATATATCTTCTTAGATTTCTGATTGACTTTCTTCTCCAGGGCGATAGTTATTACAATGATTGTCTCGGTAAATGTTACTGTCTCTGTTCGTTCTCAAAGTCAGAACCATTGATTTATGTGTTGTTTAATTTTCTTGATTATATTAAAAATATCTAATTATTATTTTGTATCTACCCCTAAGAGGAATATACTACAACATATAAGAGTTTCTTCTCGATTTTCTGTATCTGTTTTTCGTTTTTCTTTGTCATTGTCTGACATTGTTGTTGATAATTCCATTACTTTCTTAAATTCAATTTGGCTTTCCCTTCAGACTCCCCCTTAAACTGTAATTCCAATTTTTAAAATTCAGTCCCTGTTCTTCGGTAATAAATATAGAATTTTTAGGTTCCCAGCTTTGTAACTTGTATTATTTCATTACTTAATATTATTTCAAAGCGAACATACTGTTATCCTAAAAATGGAATTACCATGATAGCAGCACATGCAAATTTACTCCGCTTTCTGTTTCCGTCTTCAGGCAGGAAAAGAGGTTCGATTTTGTTTAATCCCTTGACGAGGATTAGCTTTACGAAATCGAGATTCAGTAAATGCTAATGCTTAAAAACTTCATTCTTAAGTTTTACAGTAGAAACGTACTGAAGTTTCTGCAGTAGAGGTCGCGCGAGAAGTGCTGGCACTTGCGCAAAGGACTGATTTTGGTTGTAAGAGATGGACCCGTCCGAAGCACGCGCTAGAGGGGAGTCAGCTTCAGTTGGTTTGTAGCTCTAGCTGTGTTTAGATCGGTGCGTCACCGCAGCTGAGGCTGTGCGACCCCCACTACTACTGAACTCCCCTCTCTCGGAATACATAGCGCATTTAGGTGCCACGACTACTCGCGTGAGGTATAAGTTCTTTTCACAGGGTTTATAGTTATGACACAACACCACTATAAATCAACGCAAGCAGAGTTTAGAGCTCTAAATGTCTCTTAAAATTGTTTCGGAGCAAGATGCTCAGCTACTCCCGATGAAATCTCCAAGTAACAGATTTATAGTCGTTCGTTCTGAATAGCAATGTTCAGTCACTTATGTGAGGGAATTCAACTATAGCACTCCGAGAGTTTTGTAATAAACAGGAGGAAAGAAAAAAGTTAATACTTTATGAAGTCTTACGTGAGCAATTTCAAATCCTGAGAGTGGTAGTAACTGAGAATATACTCTATACATAATAATCTGATGAGATGCATATTAAGCAGCCGTAAAATACCAAGGCCAAGAAATACTTATTTGACTCTGACATCCTATTAATTCTGATTAACCTATCTTCCTGTTACCCCAAAAGAAATAAATTATCTGTGTTAATTCAACCTCACTATAGCCTATGATTATTTAAAACCTAGTTACACTGTTGTTAATGTATTATATCTACATTAAGACTCTGTTTTATACTGACAAATCAAAATACAGGCTAAAGAACATTTCGGTAATTGACACTACTCCCATCTTCAGATTACAGTACTTATTACAATGACCAACATTTTAATATTTTAAATTCTTAAGGTAACTGACGGATGTTGTGTGATATACTGGAGCCACGTACTGAAATGTAGACCAATTGCATATCCAGTATACCTCAGACAATGAACAATGTCTAACGTAATATTGACATATAATTGACGTCATATGTACTTATACCTTACGCTTTTTAACATATGATGAGCTTCCTATGGTATAATTTAATTAATTTGGATCCAGTATCTGTAACAGACAGAGAACTGATTAGACCTGAGTCTGCAGTCGCTCATTAACTGACTTAAACAGAACCATTGAAGAAATAAACAGATAACTTTGTTTCAATTATAAAGAAAACAAATGCTAACAACATATTCAACCTTACGAAACACGAATAAAAACAACCTTGCTCCATAGCTAAATTGAGGGTTAAGCTCAACCGGCATGAACCAATATTAAATTTGTTTGACCTCTCAATACCAAAATAAATTGAATCCCTTTGATTAGTTTCGCAAATAAAGTATATCGACGGACAGACTGATCAACGTACATAATCTCCGTTTTATAAGGGACAGACTACGGTAAGGGCTATCGGGATTGGATTCCAGGCAAGGGCAGAAGATTTTTCTCTTAGCCTCTGAGATCAGGCCAGATCTGGGGCCCAGCCAGCCTCGTATCCAAAGGGTACCGGGAGCTCTTTCGCTGGGATTAAAGCGCCCGGAATGTGGAGCTGCCCTTCCATTGCCCCATACCGGTACGTCTTCACAGCGTTGTGGGGCAACGTTACATGTACACTTTACTTTGTGCGAAGAAAGAACAACGATTTAAAAATTGTTACAAAATGTTCAGTGAATACCAAGACTGAATGCCAAGGAGGTCAAATTCCAAACTACTTTTAAATAGCGTAGTTGGCCTCGAAATGAATTCAGAATTATGTCGGTCATTCTAGTAATTTGCCAGAGGGCTGTTTCACAGAATGTGGTTTATCTACTTTGAAATATTGAGCGAATAATCCGGTTAAACACAGGCTTCTACCAGCTACTAATTCGATTGTTAACTCTGTGAGACAGACTTCTCCATCTTTTCTGTTGTGATAGGAGCTGTGGAGGCGTGAGACGTGTACGAAATGGGCGCCGATGTTGTCCTATGTTCTACTCATTCATCTCAAGAAGAACGTCTTTGCTGGGATGTCGAGGCGCGTTGCTTTCTTCGGGCTCCGCCGTGGTGTGAGGTATGGTGACGTATGGGCGGCTGTCCAACACACGGATGGCTCATCTGTCTCTATTTGTCGGACGCCTGCGCAAGCCTGCTTCCAAGTCAACACCAGCAAAACAACTTGACAGAAAAGGAGGTAACCCAGAACTCCGAAAGAGAAAGAGACGGCAAACGCCTGACGTGGTGAAGGGTTGTTGAATGGTGTTACATGCAGACGCACAAATGAATAATGAGGAAGGAGGGGTGGTTTGTCTGTCAATGTGAGATGTTTCCTGGAGGAGTATTGGTAAAAGAGATGATGTGACAGGAAAACGAAGTGAAAGCATTTGAAAGTTTTGCTTCGTACGTCAGATATTTCAGAAAGGAAAGATAATTCATCTTCTGTCCTACTTACTGTCAACCTTTAAAAATGTAATATTCTATTTTTCTGTCGTTTGTTTGTCAAGTGAAAACGCAGGGACGTACTTTCATACAGCAAATACGTAACACTTAACACGTCAGAAAGACAAAACGTATTTTACGGTTAGAGAATTAAGACCGGAAGTCTCTTCGTGAATACTGCAATTAATGAAAAAAATCAATCAATTAGCCAGTGAGTGATCCGAGTTATTATTCATTATATTACACGAATATTATTGGACATGTCGCTTACCGACAGAGTCGCATTCTACACATTACAGCTTGCTCTGTGCTTGGAAACTCAACGTGAACAGCTTCTTTACGGTTACTACACTCGGAAGAATGTTGTCTGTAGGAAGTTCATATCATAACTGTATGGACCGAACTGCACTGAGGACCACGAGAACACAACTTATCCTCTTTCCGGTGTCACTTTGCAAATAAATTGCGAAAATTACATACGATTCGGTAGAATCTGTTCCCTCTTCTTCAATATCAAATTTGCAGACAGGAAGATTATTCGAAACGTCGGCAATTTCTCTTTCTGTGTATTGCTCTGCCCATAATAACCTACAATGTACATACACCACCTTGAAAGGAGCAAGTCTAATTATCTGGTTAATATTTCGACTTCGACATTAAGATTTATGATAAACACACAGTTCAGCCCAGTTTCTACCCCAGCCTGAAATGATAATTACATTTATCTACACTGTGATGCTTTCTTGAAGAGTGGAGTGACAGGGTGAACATTTGACTGGCGAGATGTCTCTAAAAAAATCGTTTGTGTTCTGTAAGAAATCAAACGTAAATTTTATTGGCTCCAATCGTTCTTTTCAAGCGCCAAAGAAATGTCATCAATCTTAGAGAACAGTTATCTCTTTTGTGTGAGAAACGGTGTAAGTTTATCTTGTCCCTATGACTATGTTCTTCTCAGTTACTTCGCCTGTTACCTTCAACCGAAAATGTTACTGGATTTAATTTTTAAAATAAAGAAAATCTTACTCGCTTGCTAAATTGGCAGTCGTTTCACGAGGCCTTATTGACCTCCATGGGAGTTTGATATCTCATAAACTGCAAGAAACAGAAGATCGGTGTTTTGTGTGGAGTTTTCTTCCCGTGGTGATGGTGGGTGATGGGTGTTATGAGGTGCCCGGTGACATTATGTCAGTAGGCGGGAATTCAGGTTCTGATGATGGAGGCAGCAAGTTTTTCTGAAACATCCTTAAACTTCTACCACGTTAACGGCGCAACGATCCAGAAGACAGCCATCTTTATTTGACGCCGTGAGAACCTGAAATCTCACTTAGTAAACCTCTATGGGGAGGGTACAATCATTGCCCTGATTATGGCGATAAGCACGTCTGAAACGTCGGTAAACGTCTACCAGACTACACAGCGCAACAACCCAACGCTCTTTAATTGTTTTCGTCTTGATAGGCAGCAAATATAAACTCCTGATCTGGCTAACCAGCGTCTGCGCAGCGGAATTCCGTATGTCAAGAAATCGAAAAGAACACGGAAGAAAGGAACCACTGTTTTGGCATGCGAAGTGAAATGTTGCCTCGTCTTATAGTCAAAAAACCCATTACCACCCCTCATAAATGGGAAAAGCAATGTTCCCCACACTACGAGGATTAACGACTTCCTCTACTTGAATTTTAATGGGTTAAATTAAATAATTAGTCGCTCGAATGCATTCTAAGAGCTTTCTGTCGGCACCGACTTCATATGCCCTAATGAATATCTTAGTAAACCATTAAAAGTGGGCACAATCTCATATGTCTCGAAATAATGTATACGTGGCTTTGATGCATGAAACTGAAGTTTCCGTCTCCGGTGTATAAAGTTCTGTCTTCATCCGGTTATATATGATGACGCCAGTCAAATAATGGTTCCTATACGGTGGTCTGTTGGAACGTGTAATAAATGTATGCTTAATATGATTTTACTTTTATTTCCGCTCTTAAACTTGGTTGTACCTGTAGCTGTAGTCACATTAACCTGTAATTACGAGGAGCCGCTGTTAAACGAATCCAGCACTCAGCAGGACGCTTCAGACCTGATTTAACCAAGGAGGAGATTAATGCTATGACGCCAGTTTGCTTGCCAGCAAGAGGACTCGGTGTTTGGTAAGCATGTCGTCGGAACAGAGGCAAACTACATGCATGAAATCAATGCAGCGGTGGTACACTAATTGAGGCCTGAAAAGTAACAGCATAGTGTTGTCTGTCGCATCCTGGGGAAGTTGTAAATCATAGCAACTGGCCCCAACATTGCAGAGAAACCTCGCTCGCTACCCCTCTGTGGGCAGCATTAATAAGTCAACAGTCAGCTTACTGATGTTAGTCTACAATTAAACTTGATTGTTCAGCTGTGTGTGTGGTGGTCTCACGATTAGAGTTAGGCAGAATTGCCAACCATCGAAGATTTTCTTAGTTTCCTGTAGAATGATTAGATTTCATAACAGCCCCATGGTCGGATGTGATTAATTTCTCGTTCTGCTGCTGTTAATGCGCTAGTTAATGAATGTGTCATATATTCATGTTCCCTGCGCATAGACATGACAGTTTGCTAGAGTAGAGTCAACTTTGATCTTGTTCAGGACAAAAGAAAAAATTCTGAAGCGTCGAGTCTGAATTTCTCCCACGAAGAAATTAAGAGTAGGTTAAATTAGGCGAATACTTGCAACCAATCAGTTCAGAATTGCTGATTTCCAGCCTTTGTTAAAAAAAATAATTATTAAAATACGCACTAATATAATTTCGCCTAGGCCTGCGGTTATATGTGGGTGTGAAACTGATCTCTCACATAAGGAAAATAACACAAATACACTGGAGATGTTACAGAACAAGTTGCTGAGGAAAAAATCGTATTCTGATGTAGAGTAACACGGGGCCATAGAAAAATGCCTAATGTGGAGAATCATAATTTTTACTCCCCCATTTAATATTATCACTGTGATAATATGAGCACGGCATGCAACACTTAATGTAAAAGACATGAAACATGCATATTCTTACTCAGTTTTAGTCGGAATACCTAAAGGGAAAGAAAAGTTGCAAACATAAGTGTAGTTTGTTCGATAATATTAAAAAGTATCCTAAAAGTAGGGTGTGGGGATGTGGACTAGACTCATCTGGGTCAGGACAGATACTAGTAATGAGTCATTGTAAAAACTGCTATGATCGTTCGGGTTCCATAAAACGCTGAACATCTGTTAACCAGTTAATGGACTACTAGCTTTGCATTGTTTATCCTCCATGATGTTGATCGTGAGTACGATATTCTAGAGGAGTCATGCGTAAATTAAAGTTGCTTTAATGTTCTACCATTAAGCATAATAAGCGTCATACAAATGAAATTCCTTTGCTTGATGTAATATTTTATTCATTTAATCTTTGTCAGTAGTTCTCGCTCTACAACGTCGATTTCATGTTCTCATTATGGTTTTCAGGTGCGTTTGTAACATTTTGTTACAGAAATGCGCTTGTAGCCTTTCGATTTTTGTCTGTGTGTCTATGTATCCGCAAGTATCATGAGATATATTTTCATAACACTGAACATTAAGGAAATTCACTAAAACTTGTCGAAATTTCCAATTTTGTTTAAAATATGTTAACAATATCGGTAATTTTTCTACATGCTTTTCTGCGCGGGGTCCGCAGTGGCCGCGCGGTCTGAAGCGTGGGCCTTGTGCCGCTTGGTCGCTGGGACCGTGGGTTCGAATCCCACTCAAGCCATGGATGTTCTTCTGTGTTGTGCTGTCCTGTGTACAGGTAGAGGCCTTGCGACGGGCCGATCCCTCGTCCAAGGAGTCCTACCGAATGTCTGTAGATCAAAGCCAACGAAAGTTGGGACCCGCAGTGCTCAGGCACTTGAAGAACGGGTCGTTCCCGGTATCCCAGCTTTTCTGCGCATTGAGTTGACTGAATGCGGAATCCCCAGTCAACCACATGGAAAAATCCTCCGTAATAATCTCATCGTCAATCCAAACGTGCACCAAACATTCCGTCCATGAAAAGGGTATCGACCCCAAATAGATCTGACGTTATTCACGCCAATCAAAATTTAACTCCCGGCGGACTCGCTAGATTTAACCTAAGCGTGAATTTTCTGGCTTGTTTCCTTTTGTGCTAATTCCGTCATTATTTCCTGTTGCGTGTTCATACTGAGTGTTTATTGTTCACATTGTTCATGAATATTGTGAAAAGACATTGTTCATCAACCCTTTTTCATTTCCACTAAGAAAATGTTTTCATTACGAGTTGCGCTGTGTCGATTAGAAGTTTTGTCGTTCGTTTCCCTTAAAACCTTTCCTGCGCGCATCAGGTTAAATTTCCGATTTCACAGTACAAAACTTTTGTACGTAAAATCTTAGTTTACGCTTCTCTTAATTTCTTTCTACTAATGATCATTTCCTGCTGAGAATAATAGATGTGAAAATAAAAGAAAACCAGTCAGTTCTTCGTTCGACCTGGAGAAGTTCATTTCAGATATCCCGTTTGTTTATTTTATTAGCATCTCTGCTGAAGAATAATGAGTATTATCATTATATTTAAAATCAATACACACAAAACTAATTCTATCCTTCCTTTAACACTGGCGTGAAACCGAAGTTGAAGACATTAAAAACAAGCGTGGACGGGAGTAGGTCTCCTCCATTCTAGAATACATTGTTTCCAAAAGTGTTTAATTCTTCATTGTTCCTTATTTGGACTCACATTTATTGCAGAAACAAAACTCCATATGACAGAGGTAGAGATACAATAGAGATTTTGCACTTCATAGATCTGAAAATTCAATTGTTTTTTCTGAGTTATTCAATCGAAGAAATTGCATTGCACAGAAGTATAAATGACTTCCGTCTCATGTCAACAAATACTTCTACACATTTAGTTAGCCAATAAATAAATGAAACGAAGATCACAGTTCATATTGCAACTGTATTTCATGTCATATGCCGATTTTTGTAACATAACCATTTTGTATACAAATGTGATGTTACTAAAATTAAATTCGGCCGACAAAGTTCAGTTACACAGAGTAATACCATATATAATACCCGTATATATAGTACCTGAAGAACAATAGTAAACCAGCTGTTATTTGTAACAATATATCCAAGACTGTGCACATAAGGGCATAAATGTGTATTCTTAGCAATTAATACATTTTAAAGGAAATGCTGGACTTTTATCTATATTTTATTTCTGCGATGTTTCTTCGGAATGTTTCAAAGCGAATGTCAGTCTAAAGACAAACGCGTGTCATTAAACACGTACGTATTTTTGGTCAAGAGATTGTGGTTAGCTTTGACCAAAGAACATGATAATAGAAGCGGTCAGCTTTCGAAATGCTGTGTTTTCGTTTATCAAAAGGACGAGGTAAAATGCCCAAGAATATGTAACAGTTTAACTTCAACGTTGTTTCTTCTCAAAGATAGCGTTCCATAACAAAAATAAATATGTTTTTCCTATTCGCTTTATCTTTCGAGCCGTTTAACTTATTCAGTGGGTTAGAGAACATTTTTTCAAAGCTAACATTCACACACTCGCTGAAGTTGGTTAAATAATGAAGGATGAAATATAAGAGAAAGTTAGGCATTCCACCACGCAAAAGAGAGACGAGAAACATTTTCGGAATTCTGGTTGTTTAACCTTCGTTGGAGGTTGAGATGCAGATGTGAGGACAGACGTCATGTGAGTCTGAATCCCAGAGAAATAGGCTCTTTTGTTGCAGACCGATTTAAGCTGGATTAGGATATCAGTACTAACACAAAAGGAAAGAAAATTTACCGTGGATTTAATCTATTATTTAATGCTGTGTAGATGAAGTTTGGGAACCCCTGTTTTACATTAATATTCACTCTGTGTTTCCGGGTCAAAGCTTACGGTAAGGTGGCAGCCCTGGTACCTTATCACAATAGCACATTATTCCACTCGTGCGTGCCATATCTTTTTTGTAACTCCACAGTAAGATGAGCGTTGCTTTAACAATACCCGAGAATGGGTGGGGTAGCTAATTGAAATTGATTCTAGGCGTGTAGGTTGCCAGTATAAATATTAATTCTGTCCTATGACACAATTATTACAACGGATATTGCTTAGCTGCATTACAGGAACGGAAGGCAGTAATGTGCCATTACGTGTTCCCCAGCGCCGAACTATTGTCAGTAGGATGTCATGGACTGCCGGCAGTTAAATCTGAAGATTTTGCCTTTTCAGGGAATTAAAGAATAAACTTTTCGTGACAAAAATTTAATTTAAATGTCCCTTTGTCTACGCGCACTGTTAGGGTGTGGATATAGAAGTTCACGCAGGCTTAACTTCGGCAGGGGATGGAAGTGTTTTATCAACTTTTTTCAACAACAGACACAAGAAAATCCAAGCCCAGAACGAATCAAATCATTTGTAGGAGATTTTGTTGTTGATTGACGTTGGCTCTTGTAACACGAATACTTCTTGTTTGGAGGAAAATAATCGAATTAATTTTTTCACGTTTCAGTCGCTTTATTTACAGAAATGGAGCACCTTCACCTTGTACCCATCAGATAGGTGGCTGGCTGGCTGGGTGCGAAAGCTTAAATAAATAGATGATGACAATAATAGGCTTGATGCATATTAATGATAGTGAATATAAAGTAACAAACTTTTAGGTTAGTGTCTGAGGCAGAATTAAAAACATTATACCTCGAAGGCGCTAGTAGGGAATGTTATAGAGGAGAGTGCGTAAGTGGCATGCCCAGAGGCAATTTTTTTGAAGTTTTAAATATTTACTAAATCTAATTTTTTTCCACAAACTCAGCGTATTTTATAAATTTTCTTCGGTGATTTACTTAAGTTAAAAATAAAAATTATAAACCAAATACCTGCAAACGGTGCAAATGGGTTCTTTTTAAAATGGACTTTATAATTTATAAAATAGTAAAAGAGGTTACAAGTGAGTAAGCAAAAAAATATGCAGTGTAAAAACACAAAAATTGCGTATTTAAGTCAGACAGCGTGTTATATTTTCTCCAATATATAGTTTGGACAAAAAGTAGAAAAATCTTTGTATAAAAAAATCACAAATGAGACAGAATTCTTCTTGCAGTATCCAGTACACTACTCAGGCGCCCACTTTTAAGTGTTGACACCCCAAAATCTTTTCAACCGCTGATCCTTTATACAACATAAATCCATTATTCATGATACACTTCTATCACAATTCACCTCCAAATTTCTTTGTGACAGATATTCCGCTTGTCTTTTAATTTTTTCATGTTTTTCCTCTTGTATATTCCTTTGTTATCCTGCTTAAGTTTTGTTAAGTTCTAACTGATTTTGGTATGGGCTACTACTGAGAGAATATTAGCTCTTTGAGCGCTCTTCTTAATCGGCTGTCGGTTTTGGGAAGGGCTATATTTAATTAAATGGGACTCTTTTATTTTTAGATGGAGAGCGGTCTGTTGTGACATCTGTAGTGTGACGCAGATTTTCAAATCTGGATGCACTTCTTTGTGTGAACTGCTGATCTTTCCCAGCCTGTGATTCAATACTGCGAAATGGGTCTCCATTAAAAATGTTGATATGTCCACTACAATAAAGTAATATCCAGAAATTGCACTTCGGTCGAAACGCCATAGTTCAGTTGTCCGAAATCAATTTTCTGCATTGGATATTGATGTTGCCTTTCTTTACGCTTCTGAATGCAGATAAGACACTCGAAACTGAATAACGCGTTGACCAGGGTGGGACGCAGCCATCTGTTGCTTGTCTGGTCGTAGAAAGTTTCCAAAGGTTTGAAAATAGCAAAGTCCAAAGGTTGGAGAACGGGTTAAATCGCCCGGTAGGACTCCATTTTTACGAGGTGTCTCTACAGCCTCCGAATTCTCGAATGAGTAGTGTTTAGTACAAGTAACATCTCGTTATCAGTTGTTGATTTTACACGATTTATAAAATTATTCGACTACTTTACAAACAACTTCTAATTGATGTAATCACCTCAAAAAATTTCAGTTGGATTCTTGGGTGGTACTGCAGAGAGGGATTATTTCTTTATCGGCGAAATTATCAACTGAAAAAAAATACATTCCTGAGACGCTAGCAAAATATAGGAAATTAGTATTGAATCTTCTTTCCCCACTGGAGAGTACACCAATCTGATGTTTCCTTTTCTTACCGAGTACTTTTTTTGCTCGCTTCTGAGCTGTGGAAAAACCCGATTCATCAACATTTGATATTCGGAATGCACCAATGTTATTTTCGTCTTTTCCAGTATGTAAAAAACAGAAATACTTTATTTATTGAACCTTTCACTCGTGCCAATGAAATGCGTTCTAGTTGACGAAAACTCCAAGTGGGAGGTCTCTTCATGAATAAATAAAGCTATTTTTTCCCAGACATTTTTTATTTATATTGAATCGATGATTGACTTCACTTAATTCGGACGTTTCTAAAACAAGCTTTCTCACATTTGTAATATTTATACCAAACATATTTTCTTCAAATGTTAAAATATGTTGATCGAGTTCTTGAATTTCTTCAGGTAAATCGGTTTCAAGGTCATTGATTGATTTCTTCATACGGTCACACACGTTTCTCTGTACACTTCCTTCTACACGTCTCTTAAACGAGCGTCTAGGGATGTTGCCTGCAATTTTATTCAGACCTATCTTTCCTTCCTTGAACTCAGCAAGGGCTTTTTTTCATGTCCTCAGGCTGCCACAAGCCTTAACCACTAACACAATTCTGGAAAAAATTGAAGCAAGATCACCAGTGCGATTTCAGGAAACACCTGAGTGGGGAGTTTTAGAACCCCCCCCCCCTCCAGGAAGTCGTACTGTGGGTTTTTATCACCCTACCTCAGCCGGGTTTGAACCCACAAACCTTGGGTCCAGTGACAAGCACGCTTCCACTAGATCACCGAGGGCGACCCTGCCGGCATGTTGTTGCTAAATATTACACACTTTCCAAAAATATGACACAATGTACAATTTTAGAACCATCAGTTGGATTATTGTTCTCATTAAAAAGGCATGGCTGAATATATGAACTTGGATTAGTCTCTAAATACGCGAAGGTGATGAGAGTTAATAAATTGGTTTAAAGCGTGTAATATTTTCTTTCGTTATGAACCAAAATAGTAACTATCCCATGCTTAGCTCTTTCAGTTGGATGGAAAAATGATGATGGCAGTGGGTTATGGTTGTTTGTGGTAACACAACTCTGATATACGCCCTGTTAGTCAAACCGGAGCACACTTTATTGCATATTTCCCAATTTTTTTTTATTGAAATTGTTGTGAAACATAGGTTATGCATTTCCAACACGAACGAGAACACATGCACCATTTGTTATCAATTTCAAAACAAAAGAAACAGTTCCAGGAATTCTAAGTTGCCACGCCCTTAAACTAGGTGATCAACGGATTCCGGTTTTGGAAGGAGTCGGCCCACAGATTTGTAAAGTATTCAAAATTCATATCCTTTTCTTCCTACCCATTCCAAATTACTAAGTAAAATAATGAATTATGACTACAATTTGTCGACAGTCAGAATCCTGTAGTGTTGAATGTATGATTATACTAGTGAATCGGTTCGTAATGTTGCTGCTAAATTTGTGGGTAACTATTCCTCAATTAGTCTTCCTCACAGCCCCATTTTAGTAATGATTCACTAACACGGAATAGACATTATAAAATCAAATCAGGCTTGATACCTTTAGGGGTTCGTTCAGTATATTGTATCATCTCTTCTCCACGTGTATCAATTCCTAAGCCTTTTCATAATATAAAAATTGTATATTATAGGTCTAACGTAACGTAACGTAACGTAGTATAGCATAATGAGGTCTAATATAACATACATAAAATTTTTTGAACATCCCAAATAAACGCTTTTTAAATAAATATAAAGTTGAAAGAATCAAGAAGGTATGAGCCTAATAACGTCTGTTGATTATGCTACCTGCAACTTAATGATGAAATTATTATTTGGATATCGTTGTATCAGACATTTGCCTTCGAGACAAAAGGTCTACGTTTCAATCCACTGTACATGGATATCTTAATTAACTAGAACAACATCATTCATGAGAAACAATTAGTCATTCAGCAAGTCAAAAGAATCCTCATCTTTTATGGAATCAGAGTGTTCATTACCGCGTTCACAACAGCCCACAACGTTTCTATCCTATTTATTTAGCATTTTTTTATATTTTCCTCCCATTAACGCCTAAACCCTCCAGATGGTCTCATCTTTTCAGTTTGCCCGATCCAAGTTGTGTACATGTTTCTCACCTGCCCCATGCCTGAACTACACGTCGTGTTATCCCCCTTGTGCTGACAATTTTAATGAAAGGCCTATGTGGCGAACATTTCTATAGATTAGCAGACGGGAGAGTAAATGATTCTGAACCGCACGGTAACAAGAATTACCCAACTTAAATTAATCTTAATATTTTTGTAACAGACATTTTGCTTTGTTAATGTCGTTTCCAAATATCTTAACTTTACCACATTTTTAAACGATTTATCTCTGATTATATTAAGACTTTGTCCTACATTCAACTCACGATACATGAAAAATTTCTTAATTTTCTCTGCACTTCTGAATAAAACTCCTTCCTAACGTCTAACAGAACTGGCAAGTTTCCTTTTATCGTATTCATAAGTTCTTCCTATAAATTACTATCAGACCAGAAGCTGATGTGTCCTATTCGATTCCAAAACAGCTTCGGTCCGTCCAAACTGCGTGTTCGAATGCGAAGTTAAAAAGCAACGGCATTACAGCATCTCCTTGTTCCAGATCATTCTGATTATGAAGTGCATGAATCATACGGGATATCCCAGAAAGATCTACGCACATTCAATAAATGAAATAAAGATATTTTTATTGACTAAACAATTGCACATAAAGATATTGCGATGCCACACTAGGTCACCCTCGTAAACACAACACACAGAGATCGATTATAAGATTAAAATTCCGTGTTGTTATGTGCGTACACTTTTTTTTTAATTTCCTGAATGTTTAGCTAACTATACGTAAATGCATTTCAATGATCCTGTTTAGTTTTATGGGTAGGCTATACTGAATCATGTTCCAAACTCCAAGATTAATAGGAATGTGTTTACTGAGGCCGTGACTAAATGTAAAAATGTCGAAATTAAAGGTAAAATTACTTTCGCTACCTGAACTACTAGCCTATCGTAATCACATGTCTATTCTTCTCTGACAAATTAGGCTCATGAAGGAACTGATTCCCTGTGGTCTAACATTTGTGTTGGTGGAGTGAACTGTATGAAGGGTAGCCGCATTTCAGGGATACTGATTTGCATGCACTTGGTATAATTAGTTTAAAGTAACATTGACATGTAAATATTGAAAGCACCATGCAAAGTACAAAAATCAAAGTTGACAGGAAAAATTCTGGATGTGCCCAAACGTGATGCGTCAATTGGACATCAATGTCATTTTCAGTACCAGTTTATGCAAAATAAAGAAGTGGGAATTGTTGCATGGGTTTTGATTTTGTCCGCTAGGTGACACGATGTGACTCAGCTATTCAGCTGACTGTCAGTTGTTCGTTGAACAAGTGCATGTGACTGCAGTCCACTCTAAAATTCTGATCCTGCACTCGTTGCAATTTTAAATTACACGGGTGAGGGGGGGGGGGGGAGCGCGTTTTATCCATTTTGCGTACAGTTAGTAGAGGGATTTTCATGTTGTTCCAATTTCGAAGCTTGTCAGGTTTCATGCTATTTTTGCACATTGATATAGCGTCCGTTGGTTCGGGGAAAAACTGACATATTATTTAGAAATCAACGCTTCGTAACTTACAGACATTCCACTCAACAACATGGAACAAATGTTTCAACACGGATGCATTTTCCCCATTCTTCGAGAAAAATAATATCGTACAGCAGTAGATTGTTACTACAAAAATGCATTTAAATTTAATTCCAAGTCGAATATATAATCATATTGCAAATTATAAAACATAAATTTGAGTTAACAGTTGGTCACTGTAGGAAACGGACGTTTAAGCACGTCTGAGATGATCAAGATAGACACTGGGTTGTTGTGAGGGTGTGAACATATACCTATGTGGTTGTAAGATATAACTTAATAGTGTGTGGGCACCCATCTACGGGCCTGCAGACACTTAGTTACCCTCGTGAAACAGAATAAATTCGATAAGATTTCAGGTTATAACGGCGGTGTCTGCAAAATTCGATCAGACTAAACTGCGCAACATTCCAGAAGACAGCCATCTTTAAAATAAATTCTGTTTTTAATAAATCCTTTCTGCTTAAATTTTCTTTCAGGTCTAGTGAGTTTCTGATTGCATAAAATAATCATAACGAAAGTCCGTGTTACCTTATAAGTATGCATATCACTTACTTTAAGATAAAACATAAAGACTATCTTTCAGACAATGAATTCAAAGAGTTTGCATCGGTAAAAGCCGCGCCCTTCAAATAACTTATTCTTTTATAATGTTGAAGTCTGCTGTTTGTGGGAGGTGTGTCCAATTATACGTTACAGGTTAAGTATACAAAAGTGTTTCCCCACCAAGAAACAGTTTTGACATGAGTTACGCCTATCAGAAGATGAAGCATTTACTTAGCCATTGATTCACCTTTTCTCTTTTGTGTTCTTGCCGCCTGAAGGCATATATCAAAGCTGAAAGATTACCTGTTCGTCTGCCTTCCCCTTAACCCGTCCGCCAAAGACTTCTATTACCATCAGTAAGTTCATTGTTATATTACCTTTCACATACAACACTGTTACGAAGTAAATTAGTAAAAATAAATATATACTAGAGTGACGGCCCTTTCAACAGGGATCAGACCATATTTATAAGATACTTTATAACAGGTCGTGCTACCTTATCTAGTGGACTAATTAGATTGCTTTATTTTATATCCTTCGTTAATGTACAGTTAAGATCAAGTCCCGTCCCGTTTCGTGTCTGAATTTTGGGCAAATTTTACAGATTTACAAGTTTAGTTCCTCTAAATGTGACGGTCGGTATATAGTTTAGAGAGCTGGAGCTGTTATATTCCTGAATTGTAATTAATGTACCGTGAACATGACTTGCACGCGATCCTAAATAAAATTTATGTTGTGTTTTTAAAATATGTTACATAGTTTCATTATATTTAAATTTTACTGTTTTAAATGCAAATTTCGATTGCCATCACAGTCATAAGAAGATGCTGAAATTGGCACCTACAAAATAGGTCTAAGTAAAACTGCGAATTAGATGTGGTAACAAAATCCATCTATAAAATATTCTCGGGCAACACGCTATGTCAGTTTTGAACAAAACCCCAACATTTCAGAGATCATCAGGGGAATCATCCCTTTGATGATGGAAGCTCAGATGGTCTCCGAAACGCTGTGCTTTTGTCCACCACTGACAACGCTTTCTGCCTCAGAAAACTTTATCGAGTTTAGTCTCCGTCAAAATTTAATGTTTTTTAAAGTTCCCTACTGGTGTTGACGTCATATTAGATATGAATTTCTTGGCCAAATGAACTGTTAGAAGAAAGAAATCATAGTACATTACAGTATGTGATAAAAATATATTTCACAATATTTTGAGTTTCCCTACAGGACCGACGTAGGAAATATTCAGCTTCTATGCCAAACAATAAAACTCAGCCATTTGACATAGGAAATACCACGCATAGCCTATAATATCAGATCAAACCTTTCCTGCACTCCGGAGTATTTTATGTATTTATTTTATATCGAATTTTTCGACGATATGGTGTATAACAATGTCGAATACTTCGATCGAGCTTGCAGTGAGCCGCCAGAACACTACAAATTGCAGCAATGGGAAAGAGATATTTTACTGTGTAACACGACAGCGGCATCTCGATATTATTACACTTAAACATTGTGGTTTAATTGTTGAAGGGATTTAACAATACCATATTTCCATACCACCAGACGTCCGCGCAAAAATTCGCCGCTTGTATGTACGTTATAAAGCTATCAAATATAATATGGAGGTCACTTTAACAAGCGTTAGAGATTGGCAAATATTTGTTTACTGGTTCAGGTTAAACGTATTAGGTTTGTGAATGTTTATTAGCTTCTCATTTGTTTAAAGCCAAAAATCAGGCAAATAGGTTTTCGTGAACAAATTTCATTACCACGTAGGATTTGAGATTTTTCACGGCGGTGAGTCCGAAAGTGGCTGTCTTCTGGGTTTTAGTGTCGTGTAGTCTGGTAGAAGTTTACCGAAGTTTCAGAAGTCCTTGGTATCTCCGTCATCCGGCCGGAGTAAAACTCATGGGGTTTCCTCATCGTATGGCAGCAACTACCTCTGAAACGTCTGTAAACTTCCACCAGACTACACGATGCTATAACACAGAAGACAGACATCTAAGTTGAATTGTTACTTTTTAATCTGCATGATAAGTTACTGCTGTAATATTTGTTTTTCAGTGCTAGGAACTGAGTGGTTACAGTGCATGTCGGTTTATACAAGCATGCAGCTGTTCGGGGCTATGAATTAATCTGTGTCTTCGTGTATAATTATATTTTATTTAAATAAAGAAGCTATGCCAGAAATGTAAAACCATTAAAAATTGCGGACTAATGCATGGTAATTGTTCTATCTGTTCACTTCTTAGCACCGTATTTATAGTTTTGAGTGGCCTTGTATTTCTCCTGCAGAGCTTACAGCGGTCATACTGATGAATTACGAAAGGGAAATTAGATATAATGGCGATGGTACTGTCGCTATCGATTTATTTTTAGATAATCTGTTGCAAATTAAAAAGGGCAAAAGTTAGCTGTTCTAATAACAGGTCCAGTTTAGTTACTTTATTTTTAATTGACGGAAGAGAAATAACTTATTTAAAACGATCGTACTTTATATTATAGAGCGTAAAGATAAGTGTTACTTTTAAGTAAGAATGTATCGAAAACTTTTATGTTTCCTTGCAAATATCGTGTGCGAGAAAGGACTTTCAATATAGCCCCAGCATTAATCAAAATCAGCCCAACGTTTGTAGAGTTATAAGATGACAATGTATAAGAATACTTTTGTTAGTTGTTCCGAAGAAAGGCTTCTGAAAAGAGTGTATTTGAGGTAAAATGTGAGTTTCTTTCGTGTGTACCACATTTATAAATTTCTTCTCTCCGATAAATATTTGTCGAGTTTTTCTAAGAGGAGCGCGCAGAAATGCGAGTGGATCTCCATACGTAGTGTCCCTTGTTGTCCACCGATTTTAATCAAAATCGAAATATGTAGACAAATTTTAGCAAAACTCTCCAGTATGAGACTGAATGAAAGCCCGCTTTCAGCCCCTTGAGTCATTACATGCGGACAGAAAGTATGATAATGCTATAAGGCGCATTATTTACAAAATTTTGTTGTGACCCCACCAGAGGAAAGCGTATAAAAACGCAAATTATTAAAAGGAAATTGCGGATTTGGAGTTTATTAGTTTCGCGTTTGTTCCGTGTTGTGCCATGCGATAATTGATTGGCAAATATAGGATTTAAGGTTTTCACGGCGGTCCTTGCTGCCTCCATCATCAGGGTGATGATGGAGGCAGTAACAACCCAGAAGACAGCCGTCTTCTGATTGGTAAATACTTCCAAAGTTAATTACAGACTTCGTTTGAAGATTTGCGTTTAACCTAGGTTCATGATTACCATTTCTGCCAGCAACACCATGTTCTTCAGTCAAGCAAGGGTATACTTTCGCTTTTAGGCTTCTGAAACCCTCCTTTTGTTTTGAAACCTTTATTGCTACGTTTGTCTTTAAGGCCCACCATCGCAGCCGCCGGCAGCGCCATTAGATGGCTGTGGTAATGATCGTGACTACGCGAACCCCCACATTACAAAGCAATAAAGCAGGTGGAAAATAAGTGGGTTGTGACAGCCATTACAGTAACCAGTAGAACGATGGAAGTATATACATGTTTTGTGAGATTGTGAAGGGGCTAAAAGGCAAGAAGGAGAGACGTGGAAATTTAGTTGGCAACTCCATCCGTACTTATGTTCGACTATTAACCGTGACAAAAACAAAGTGCGATACCGTTGGCCCTGCATGGAGAATTACATGCAAGAAACCAATGAAGTGGTTATGGATAAAGAGTTTACTAAAAAATGAAGTTATCTTCAAGATAAGTGTAATCGCCTGACGTCATTCGCCGCGAGGCGGACGTGTATCGTGAAAATAAATTAGAGGATTCTGAATATTAACATAAATACATATTTGAAATGAAAAAGAAAGAAAGGGGATATGTATAATTAAATATACTTCAAGGTCACCGACAAATCTAATGATCTGAAGAATGCTTTAGTAAAGTAAATGCATCTGGAAAATGCATTCCATTATGAAACTAAAAATATGCTCGGTCTTTGCCCAGTGAATATCTTTTATAGCGTAACATGACGCTCTCTTTAACAGAAAAAAACTCCACGGTGAAAATGACTGACGCTTCCAATGACTGCTTATAAGAAATTAATTTAAATTTGAAAGCTTCATTTTTCTGCAAAGTCGCAGAAAAACTCACGTCATTTTTACTTTAAACATATTTTTCTGTGATAGGTCAATTTATAGGGGCCTATTCTTAACAGTTGCTAACGCACCATCCTTTCGTGTATAAGCATTCTCAAGACCTAACAGTCCGACATATGTAGGTGAGTGTTAATTTTGCCTCGGATTTTTGACTTAGGTTTTACATGGCGCAAATAATTTTTTATGCAATACTGTGTGTCGGTGACGTAAATATTTTCTCAACAGAATTTCCTTCCAGTCGAATGTCTGGCATTAACGAATTGTTGGGTGGGCTACGGACACTGCGTAACACTCCATTTACAATTAAAATGGTGTATTTATTTATTTTCCTGGTAAGTTGTCGAGGTGAGTATGACACCCAATGTTGGACTTCCCACAGTTTGTTAAACAATAGGGCGATCGCCCTTTAGATGGAGGCAACAATTCTCTCAATACTGAGAACACAACAAACCAAAACACAGACATCTTTAAAATTTGTTTTGTTCTGTATTCATTTTTCGCAACTAACTTTTGTGGAACGTTTCAGCTACTTTTGTAACAGAAGTTCCGTTATAACTAGGGTCCCACGATATTCTTTGAACCATAAACTAGGCTACTTACAACTTAGAGGATTTACATATGTAAAGTGAACTGGTACGTATTTGACAATTTAACTTCTCACAATGTAAACTTGTATATACACACTATCTCTCACCAGAAAATGTTACACGTTTGTTTATGAACAGAAATATTGTCTCCTTCTTTATCCCCTCCCCCCAAATGGTTTTGTAGCCTTCAACTATATAATCGCGAATAATCTTGTACCTATGTTCCGAGCTGCTATCAGCACAGGAAAAAGGATGAAACACGAAGCCAAAGGGGAGCTTTCTTCCCTTCCTCAGTCGGTGCAAAGTGGAAAACGACTTGAGACGAGATATCCCAACATGGCTCCTACAGGACCCATTTATTATTCAACACGACATCATTACGTTTTATATCCCGGTTCTCCTCTCCTGTGGAAGTCTGCCTTGTAGATATACACGTTGTATCTCCTGCTACAGCCGCTCCTTTAATGGACAGATATACAATTTACGGACATCGCGATGTGAATTTACACGTGGAAAACGGAAAACTTATATTCATTAGCGCTGTAAGAAGTTGAGCTGCTAGAGGATTATGTAGAGTCTATCAGATTTCCCATTACATCTCAATGCAGTTGTTTCTCTGAAGGTGTGTGACGGTGGTTTATTAATTATAAAAATATTATGTTGGGTATGACCATTGTTTCAGGCAATATTTCATATGTGCACGTTTTATAAGATGTCTGGGTTCCCATCATCAGATGATTAGTTGTCATACTGACAGATACACATGTATGTTGCATTATTTTGTTTTGTTTTGATGTTGATGATGACAGTTGGAGCAGAACGTGACACCATTTTTTACTAGGCTAGTACAGTAGTGTAGTGGCTAATGTCATTAAAATATTGAAAACATTATTATAAAATTGAATGGAAAAATAAAGAAACAAAAGGCAGGAAACGCTGGAAAAGCTGATGCTGTTGCCTTGAAGTACGCAATTTGGTGACAGATACTGTAAATTATTTAGTTGTTTAACTATGCTGTTCTATCTTCATGGGTTATATAACGCGGAATGGAATGGGAGTAGGAGAAGATTTTGAAGAAGGCAGTCATAGTCTGTGTGAAAGTACCGGTCAGACTTTTGCCTGGAAGTTGGCCCATTGAGGAAAACCATGGTAATGCATATGTTAGTCGGTATCCTGGCTGAGATTCAAATCGGGTATCTCCCGAATTCGTAACTAGAGTATCGATGTCGCTGTGACGTACTATTCTGTAGCAGAGAGAGAGAGAGAAGGAAATATGGATTGAAATGTTATGCAAGTAGGTACAGTGTTAAAAATTGCCGAATGCCTCAGGCAACGTTTTCCTACATTTGATTTTCATTCTTTCTGCTACGTGTCTTTCTAAGTTTCTTGAGATGATTAAAAATTATTTAAACTCGGTGACGTATAACCAGTCGAAACTGTTTGCCTGTGGAGTTCAAGACTGACAATGCTACACAGAAGTTCGATGTGTCTGTTAGCAAAGTCTCACCCATGCAACCACTTTCAAGCTGCGCTTAATAACCGTGAAGGTCACACTGAAGTTACTGCCTGAGATGAAGCCTTATTTAAAGGATTCTGCCTGTCTGCTCTATCTTTTGTCTAAGTGCCGCCTCCGGTTATACCCCCCCCCCCCCACACACACCTTAGTCAGAAGTAATAAATTGTCATGGCTGTCAGGGAAATGATGAAATAATTTCACCTCATTCTTTGCGTAGGATAAATGGGACAAACTCGGAACGTTACTTTGTTATTTTTACAGGATATTTTAATATTAGGCCCTATTTTAAATAAACTTCAAGTTGAAGCTGGCTGTCATAGGGGAAACTCGTCGTCTTGAGAACCTCAGATCTCACCTAGTCTTCGGCCGTGCACGTGTCTTCCTGAGTGTGTTCAATGTGGAGAAATCACCTGGGCATTGCTTATCTAAGTATAGACTTACAGTTATGCGACTCGAATAAAAACTTCTGATATCGAGTGACGGTAGGCTACGGAATGTGAAGGCCTGAAATCTTGGGTGATTACAAATTCCGGCTAGAAGCAGTAATTCTTAATCTTAATTTAATTCTTCTTAATTATTTGTTATTATTAGGGTGCTGTATCAACAGCCAGAAGGCCAATTATAGATACAGAACAAGAGATGAGCACACGAACACAATAAAAACATAAAAGGTAAAACAAGCAGAATATAAAAATGCATTAGTACGGAGGACGCAAATACACATGAAAATTGCTACTAAATACATTAGTGCATTTGCAATAATAATTTAAATAAATTAAGGAAATTAGACTATTAGAGAATGTGAAGAAGTGTGACAATTTTCGTCTCGAATATGTCCAAGTCCCTGTAGACGACATTAGCAGCTGATGCGCATCTAGCAGGACTGTTTTCGATCAAAGGGCTAAAACTGAACATAGAAAAACCTCTCAGATTTCGAGCAGGGATTCGAAGACCGACAGCTTCCAGAAGGGAATGACAGCATTTAAGACCGCGGCAAACCTGTGCAAGGAACATTGCATCAATGCAATGCCTTCTCTTACGCATGGTAAACGAAGAACAATAGATCCTTTAATTTTTTTTTTCAGAAGACTTTCCTCCCATTTCAGTATCATGCATCAAAGGTCAGAACCTGTGCGCTTTCACATTCGCTGCCACCACACCTACTTGTTTAACATTATAAATAAATATATCAGCATATACAGTCGTGCTCTGTCTTCCTTTCATCTTTAGGCTCCGAATAGCTTCGTATTCAATGCGCAAATTTTGCGTCCCTGAAAGGACAGAACGATGTATTCTGTTCGCATGCCATCCATTTGACCTTTATCCTTCTCATCAGGGTGTCTCCTCTTAGTCTCCACAAGGAGACTCCCCGTGCCTTGATATTGTATTGCATTCATTCTCCCTCTCTCTCTCCCTCCCTCCCTCCTTATCACGTCCAGACTTTCCTTCTTGATATCTCTGGCCGTGGTCCCATCTCTCTTTGCCTTCTCTACTCAATAGCATTTTCTTCTTCATGTGTTGGAGGAACTGTTCTCCCTCTCCTTACTTCTTCTTCACGTTATGCTGGAAGGCGCTTCTTATGCGCCCCCTCACCCGCTTTCTAGCAGGACCTGGGACCACTTCATCATCTTTATGAGTGTAAAGAGCAGAATGGATGGCCGCATCTTGCAGATAGCCAGAACGGATGTCGTACATTCAAGAAAATAAGCTTATTTTATCTCCGCCATAAACTGTAATTTATCGCGGGTTGGTACGATGAGATCGCTTAACTCCCCGCCACCGCACGCGTTCGCAAAGAATTTGTTTTACTTCATTTGTATGAGGTTGCGCGAGGTTGGCAGTCAACGTTCCTGCTGTTCAAGCTACCCGCTTCACTCGCTGCCCTATCGCAGCGCAAGAGTGACGCCAGGGGGCCGCTGTACCATTAACTACAACCAGCACTACCAAATTTCAAACTGCCAAACCACGCACTTCACCAAATATCAGAGAAACAAGACAAGGACTATGAGGTTGGTACGGCATGCAGCACGTATTGTGAAGGTGGAAAATTTGTGAGGGATTTGAATTGGAAGACCTGAAGGAAGATTCCACTTGGAGGACCTCGACGTAGACAGAAAAATATTAGAATGGTTTGATAAAGAGGGCGTGAGGTTTTGAAGTGGGTTAATAGGGCTCAGGCTGAGAACTAAAGCGAGGTTTTGTGAAGACTAAACCAGCATGTTATATAACCATCTGAGTGAATGTCAGCGTCACAATAAAAACTATACTGAATGAAATTCGTCATAGCTAGTATTATACAGAGTGAGTCAAAAGTATGTTTACAAACTTTGTGTGCGTGTTCCTGGATCAAAAGTAAGAAAAAGTGTTCCTATGAACACGCGGTCGCAAAGGCTTCTTTTCCAAAATAATAGTCAAAAAGTAAGTTTCAATGTATGCCTTTATTACTAAGTATGAGGACAGGGATGTCATAACATGCTCAAAGGTTGGTCCTCCATTCTCCACACGTGCCCAAGCACGACGTACACAAGACTGACGGGTTCGTTCGTCGTGCATAAACCACATTTGTCTTCTTGTATTCAGTGGTACATCTTCAAAGAGACGTGGCAAGTGTCTTCTTAAGAATTGCCGATTTGAAGGTCCTCTTAGACGCGATGGAAGCATGTGTGGACCAATAAGCATGTCGCCAACAATTTCTGCCCAAACGTTAATTCAACATCTTTGCTGGATGCTAGAGTCACTTTGATATAAAGACATACATTGAAAATTATTTTTAGCAATTATTTCGAAAATGAAACATTTGCGATCCCATGTTCATAGGAATACTTACTTTTGATCCTGGAACACGCACACGAAGTTTGTAAACATACTTCTGACTACCCTGTAGACAATGGCTATGGTCTGAATAAAACGTAGGATATGTGCAATGAGAGACCTTACATTATTTTTCAGGATATTCGTCTATCAGCTTAATTTCGCTAGACAAACAGAAACGTGTACATTAAATCAAGGGCTGAACAAACCCATTCGTCTGCTTCTCGAGTAAGTCTAATGTGGACATTTAGACTAAAGGAAACATCACTTGACAATACTGTTATAACAGATGTGCTGCAAATCAGGGTGATGAAATACTATTAAAGGCTTCAAAACGTGTATTTAGAAGTGTAAAATGATGTGCTAATTAAATCCAGTTAAAGGAAATTAAATTTGGGCCTTCACATTTTAAATCTTATAAAGATTATGTATATCAAACTGATTAGAGGACGCACGTAAATGTTATCAACGCCCTTAGGCACAGCAGTACCTTAAAAAGTATGAAACTAAACCGAAATTGAAAGGTAAGATCGATTCGGGAGTTTTATCTTTTTAATTTTCGAACGGACGGACATACAAGACGTATGTCTGAAGTATGTAGATCATGAAACAACAAAATGTAAGCAGGTTATGATTTGAAAGGAGACGGCTGTGACCTATTTTAAGCGAATATCTCTTAATTGTCTGGAACGACTGGAGAAAATTACAGTTTCCAAATCAACTCACACTCACTCCTACCGTCCGTTCAGGCAGGATAAACAAGTTTCTGTAACATGGTGACAGAGCCACCAACTATGAGCTATACAGATTATGAATTACACAACAGTATACAGGTATACGTGTAGAAAGACGAATACAGTTAACAGGCATATGAACAAATACCGAAATATAACCCAAGAATGAAATAAAGGCATCTCTTGGCTTACGAACATTCGCTATAACGAACGTCACAATTCATTCAAAATTTCTTAAAGTCCCCAATACATAGAGTTCCTTACAAAACAAAATTCCAAACGTATAGTGAACATAATTGTAAGATTTAAATAAATAAACTTCTAAAAAAATGTATTTTTACAATAATTATCAGATAATTATTACATGATAATTAGTACATGGCTTTAATGCTTTAAAATGGCTGCTAACGTATACGATACGTATTGTAAAAGCTCAGGAATGCAAGATACACATAACGAACAAGGTCTTGAAACGGAACTCGTTCGTAAACCGAGAGTTGCCTGTACTGTTGTATTCCTTATCCCAAGGCTCGCGTTTCCGAGCTTGCCTCGGGGCAAAAACACGGGTGGCCAAAGCGGATTTGCCACAGGTTGGCGGTGCGTGTAATTCTTGCATTGCTGGGAAGTTTGGTATAAAAAGCCAAGAGAAACAGCTTGAGTACTTGTAACGAAGAGTACTTTATTGCTGAGTACAATCTCGTTGTCGTGGATGCTGGAGGCAATGAGTCGGTAGGAGCTGGACGCAGGTTGCCCGTGAATCACCTGAAACAGAATAAAGTTCCCGCGGGACCCCTAACATGGCCTCGTTATATACAAATTATTAGCCTTTAGCTCCTCCCTCCAGTTGTCTACAGCATCCCTCACAGTAATGCACACATGGGTACAGAGTAGTGAAGGGGTGGCTTGTACAGCTGACAACTTGCCTGGGATTGAAGTTCGTCTATACTGCACTGACTCAATCTCACCAGTTTCTGTATACATATTGTAACCGATCTCCCTTTTAATTTGTTCTTGGTTATTTGTTGGGCGCCAGTGGACCTCTTGTGTCCACGAGAGATGGTTGCTCAGGGTAGCTCCAGCCGATAGAACACGCCGTCTGTACACTCAGGTTAGTGTAACGGCCGGACTCACAATGACGCAGCGGACGCTCCGACTTATGACACAATTGTAGGTTTTCAACAAGCCCAGATTTATTGTTATAAATTGAAATTAAATTGTACACAAGTGTTCAACTGTCTATATTACTTACTAAATCACACAAGTACACTTCTTCACCTCGCCTTTGCCGATGTATGCAGTCCCAATATATTTTATCAAGTTTGTTATAAATTTTGGTAGTTATCGAACTTGGTACAATTTCCAATATAAAGGCCGAATTGTGGCTGAGCAGTTTGCCACCGACTTAATTGATGTCCAAAAAGGGAAGAGCCTAGAAGCATCTGCACACACGACTAAAAACTCTCGGCTCTCCAAAACCAGGGGTACCTGCAGCACATCCTTGCTTTTTGATTGGATCCCCTAATTTTGGGACCCACGCCTAAATTTTGTAACAAAGGGGTCATCGGTCAACCCCGTTATTACAGGTAGTGCCATTAGACATTGCCCTACCTTAGCTCTTAAGCGAAATGCTATACAAAGGTGGTTCCGTAGTGTAGCATCGTAGCAGTCCTAGGCAATTGAACAAAAGAGGCCTTCCGTTAATGTAGCTTCTTTTGTCTTCACCAACAGACGTGCTATAGGGGCATGTTTTCAATAACATGTCGCCAATAGATCAACTAACTTATAAATAGATACATTAAACTAATATAAAGTAAATAAAACCTTATCGGCTGAGGGTTCGGACGACTACAATATTTGTATAACCTTTGTTCAATGATGAGACATCGTCAGGAGACTTTCAATCCGAAGCCTACATTACTTATTTTACAATTCCTAAGATTCTAGCCCTACACTCCATATGGGTGCTTTAATGCTTGATTCTTCAGCGGATGCTATAATACCGTCCACCACCGAGGACCTGTGTCGGTTCTCTGCCTCACTGGAAGAGTGATCTGTGTGGTATAGGTCCTTGAACACGCATCGACGATAATGCCGAGGTTCCGAAGAAAGTCACTGGCGTGCACTGGAGCTCTTCGGGAGAAAAAGCAGATGAAGCAGATGCCTGGGGAGGAAGTGTGACGCGTAATGAGAAGAGCAAGGGCGAGGAAGAATATCTCTCGAAACAGAAACTGGACAGTACGAAGAACAATACCAAAGGAAGCACGTAAGAACTTTCGGGCTTGACATAGCAGAATATACAGAAATATTTAAACTGGCTTCAACCGGGAAATATGAGTTCGGATACAAGAGTTGTCAGGGCAGATTAAATTTACGGAAAAGGCAGTGGTGAACTGAGAAATCGTAAATGGCCTCCGGTATCTAGGGGCAAACCTTGGTCCCATCGACTCTGGAAAAAATTGTGAACCATAACAGACCGACCAACTTTATAAGGACCAGTAGGAGATTAGAATTATAATACCGGCGAAAACGTTCATGAGAACGGCGAAGATTATGGCGCGCTTTATTCCATATCTCACGTAATTCAGGAAGCTCAGGATGGTCCAGCAACGTATTAGAAAGGGTGTTATTCAGGCGGAATAAAAAACGCCAAGGAAACAGGAGTATGTCCTAAAGACTCATGGCGAGCAGCATTAAGAGCGAATTCAAACCAGTGCAACTCGGAATCACGTAAGACATCGTTAACATGGCTGTAAGATATCAAAACGGACTTCAGATTCCTAATGAAAGGTCCGGTATGGGACGTATAAGGGTAATAGGGTGTGATGGTGAAATGGGACACACCAAGACCAAAACAAAAACGTCGAAACTCACGACTAGTAACCTGAGTACCATTATCAGATACAATGAACCGGCAAGTAACGATATTAACGAAATACATTTCAAACAGTCTGTGGCGACAGGCGACGTAGCTTTCCTGATTGGCAAAACCCAGGTAAATTTCGAAAAAAAGCATCCACACAACCAAGAACATAAGAATTACAGGACATGGATCTAGGAAACGGACCCATAAAATCAATGAAAATTTTCTCCATCAGTGCTGTGGCCAATTCTGATGCGAGGAGACCAAAATGGACGGAACGGGCCGGTTTACTCGTGCAGCAAATCTGACAAGCTTCGACGCGGGCAGCGGTATCATTCTCCATTCCCTTTCAAACAAAAGCTTAACGGGCCGCATGGCGAGTTTTATGCATTCCAAGATAACCACCAAGTGGAGACTCGTAAAACCGGAAAACTACGGGAATTAACTGTTGAGACACAACAACCCTTGGCATGTTCGAGATATAACCGAACCTGTTGAAGTTGGGTGTAATTCAATTTCGATGGCCTCCCTGATCCACGTATCCGGATTTCGTTGACAGGATGGAGGTGTCCTGGAGTTGGATGCGGTGGCCCCGGTTGAAGCAGTGCTCGGCCACGGCGGATTTTTCACGTGGCTCCAGCCGGATGTGGCATTGATGCTACGTGACCCTAGTCTCGATAGAACGGCCGGTCTGTCCAATGTACACTTTGCCGCACTCACAGGCAGCCTGCTGATGCGGTTGAATGTCGTTCTAACGTTGGGTGAGAAGGCATCCGGGGCTGGTCTCTCCGAGGGCGGTGTCACCCTCGCTGGTAGGTTGAGGGCTCGTCGGATCTGCCGGTCGCTGTAACCGTTCTGTCTGAAAGTGGCTGCTGGCCTTCCGCCTAAGGAGATTCCAGTTTCCTTTGGCCTGTGAAGGATGACCCAGGACTCAAGACGCCTGTTGTATACAGCGTTCCCTGTGAGTGCGGCAAAGTGTACATTGAACAGACCGGCCGGTCTATGGAGACTGAGGTAAAGGAGAACCAGCGCCACTTCTGGCTGGAGCACCCTGAAAAATCTAATAAAGGGCAATTGCAATAACTGAGTAAGAATTTCCTGAATCAAGCAGAGAAAAACATCGTAATCGACAATGCGAATGCAAACCCGCGGTACAACCGGCGAAAGAACCGCAAAAAGTTTCGAACGCTTGAAACAATAAATATGGACGAGTCCGGAGCGGGGCCTTTTCTAGTTGGCATGTCCGGGTCACGGGCGTTTGTTTATTGGGATCCTGGGAGGGCTTGAAGTGATGGCTATGAAACTCTTACAAAGGTAAGTCAAATGGCGTAGGCGCGTCATAATTCTGGGGCACTGATTGGGCGTACTGTTGTTGTCAGCCCAAACGTCACTTACGACTTCCTGGATTTGACGGAATTTAATGCGCAATGTTCGCAACTCACCCATTGGTTCGACGGAGTCTAAGGCCGAGATGTGAATCTCGCTGCCAGCTAATTCACGTAAATATTTCGATGGTTGGTGACCTTCAACTGTTGTGTGTACGCCCTTGAATATGATGACCTCGTACTCCAGCTAATCCTTCCTGAAGTATTCCGGATTCGGAAGTGCTCGATCCATGATAACGGACGAACAGAATACCTGAAGTCGGTTGGATCGTAAAAACCACGGTCCGTGCTACCACTTGAGACGCCCTTAGACCCGAAAACCCTTTCAACAAATCGTTTATTGACAAACTACTTGTTATAACCTATGAATTACACAACAGTATACAGTACATAGGTGATTACAAACAGTTAACAGGTATATAAATAAACACCTACGGGTAAACCGAGAATTAAATACCGTCCAGCGCCGAGAACCTGTGCCGGATCTCTGCCCCACAGTTTTCAATCCAGAAAAACAGACTCCAATTCGGTCGGAAACAATTGGAAGCGACGTGGAACGTGCGATCACCAGCAAAGACTAACTCGGACTGGTCCCCGTACGACACAAGAAAACAACAGATGACCAGGGCGCACTCTGACGGGTTGAGAACAGGTTGACAGAAAGTAAAGTATGTAAGGTACAGGGTGACAAGGAAGGAAACGTCACATGGCAGACGATTTTATTAAAACAAACTCATGCAGATTGATGAAATTTTATTGTACACAGAGGTTTCCGACATCCACCCTCTCAAAACTTCCCGGATTGAAGACAGATAAGTCGGTTTCTCATCATTAGGTGAAAATATTTAGTTGCCAGTGATGTTTGCCAACAACGGTTTGCGGTTTGATGATAAAAAAGCCCGCATTCTTGGGAAAAATAAATATAATCAAAATTCCAAGTCAAGAGGGATATTTCACAACAAAGGAGACCTAAAAATGCCATGCCCCTTTTCTGGAATTTACATAAATGAGTCCTGTCTGCATTACTGACCATCAGACATCATCCCTCATTCTTCCTTCGACGTAAGAACAAGAATTAAATTAGTTCTGGTGGGATTTCAGGTTCTCACAGCGGTGCCAATTATTCTGGTAGAAATTTACCGGCATTTCAGATGTGCTTATTACCTTAATCATCAGGACGATGAGTAACTCATCAGAATCCACCTTCACCGAGACTCAAACCCAGAACACTTCCTCAGACTTTTCACCTTTCAAAATGTCTCTCCCTGGTTCCAAGAATTAAGCATGTAAATTTTGGGCCAAAATTGCTTTATCCGTTGTCGAGTTATAAGTCAAAATATACACCCAAAATTTTAATTATTTATGTGCGATTTAATGGTTTCTTAAGGCCTATGTTATTCATACTATTACAACATTGACATCTTGATAATGTTGACAATTTTGCTGATGTTATAATCTGTCCTATTGCTAATTATATTATTATTTTAACGGCACTTTTAAAAGCATTATTTTTACTCTACAATCTGCAAAATGTTATTTTCTAAACGTTAATAACAAACGAGTTAAAAATGCATCCAGTCTAAGACATGCGTACTCTACTAGAAGACTGCACGTTTGTACACAAAAGTCTTATTCTTCGAATGAAAGCAAAAGCGTCCATACATCTCTCTGTTTATGGACCGATATGGGTTCTAGAAATTGGCACTCACATATGGGCTTATATAGCGGTAGCAGGAGGAGAAAATATTTGAAAAATAACAGCTTCTGAGAGGGTTTGTGTTCTCCAATGACACCGCAGGGTGTAGACCATGTAAGTGGTAGTATAAATTATGTAAATGGTCCTATCGACTATTTTTTTTTGTTATACGCTTTGTATCATAGGCCTTATGTACTGTTTACATATTACACAGCAATGCACGTAGGAAAATGGCTGCTGTTTATTGCTAACTGTTGTGTATACAGGTGCAGCGTCATGGTTTTGAAATTGTGTAGACCACGAGTCTTATGTATAAATATTTGTTATCAATTTGAACATATTTAACAATTACGCCTACAAAAACAGCTTTTATATAATAGCCCGTAAATAATTTTACAATCAGCGCCTTAGTAAAGTGCGCAACTGCGTAACATCGTAAAGGCAGAGGAGTAAATACGAACTTAATATTTGCAAATAAATTTAAATTACACTATGAAAATGGTTTTACCGTCAACGGGTGATTTTCACAGCTGGTTGGGTAGTGCGATGCTGAATCGATAATTTTTATGGCTCTTTGCATCTAAGCCAGTTTACAGTGAAGTAAGATTTCACTTCCTGGAACATGCTTTTATACTTTTATGATTTTATCGGAGTAAAACCTATAGGCCTACTCCGTAACATTCTGAAATAAATTGAACTAAGAATTATGACCCCCTCGGTCACATTTAAGCGATGCACTGTTGCCATTACTATTATTAATATTGTTTTTATTGTTGATGTTGAATTAGAATGGGGTAAAGGAAACCGATCGTAGCCTACTTTAAGGTTATTTTTTAAGGGGCTAATGAACCGCGAAAAATCTGGTAACATACAAGATCTCCGATACGAAATTTGAAACCTGGTTCTTTTGCATACAAAACAGAATATTTTATTTGAATGTTATGATAATTTATTAATCAGTTTGGAAAGGAACTATGTGTGTTACACACGTTGTGTAATTAAATCATTGGAAATTTGATCTGTATATTTTTCTTAAAAACACGTTAAATAGAGAAAAGAATAAGTTATATTGCATAAATAGGTGATTAAATGCGAGAGTAGAAAGACACTTCTTTGGAGGTCTAGAGTCATGGTTGAACCGACAGATACCATTTACCCACTAACTTTTCTCTTCTGTCGGTTACAGTATCAGATCATGGATTAAAACACGGACAGCATTTCATATTCTTTTCTTGTACTTGTCATTTACATTGTGTGACGCTGTTTAGCCCCTAGTTAGTTTGTTACTCTGTCCGTCACTCACTCATCATTCATTCTGTTGGTAGTGTTACTGCAACAGCTGCCAGTTGCCCACCACAGTGCACAAGTATCAGTGGCGTGCAGCCACAATATAAATTGTACTATCTGGGTTAAGCATGATCCATATCCTGATGACTCTGCGCTTCAGCTGCTAAAAATTTCTTAAATATAATGACAGATGACTTGACAATAATTAATGGAATATCGAGGAAGTAGAAGGGGGTTACTGACGTCTGTTCTAAGGAAGACGTTACAGGTCACGTCAGAATGTTCTTCCTAAATCCGAAGTAGGATTGGGAAATGACATTGGCGAATATTTCAGTGTTTTATGGCATATTTTCCGATGATAATCGCCCGAGAAGATGTTTGAAATGCACTGATATCCTCAATGTTTTATAGTCCTTGTGTTACGTTTGAACGATTCAAGTAGCTAAGAGTTTGGATTTTATGTTCAGTGTAGGGTGAGGTCACCAGTGGGTCATGGGGACGAAATTTAAATTTGCCAAAAATTGCTTGGGAGCCAACGTGTTAAAAATACAGATTATTATCAAAACCGTATGTCACTGAAATAAGTGAACGTATCAGAGTTGTTTTATGAATGCATAATTAGTTTTCGCAAAATAAAAAAGGGTTTAAAATACGAAGGTGACTTGCGGCTTTAGCCTGTTGCGCTAAATATATTCTGCTGGACCAACCATTTTCTCGTTAATTAATGTCATAATCTGCAGTTATGTCATACAATTTGTCATCTCCTAGACAGTCTCGGGATTAATTTTTTCCCTGAGTGCTAAATTAATTGTTTCATTTCTTATATTGAAACTATAAAATTGCATAACGGATAATTGTAGCAGTTAATTAAGTAATCAATTCTGTGTTTTAGTATTTTATAACTTAAGCTCTTTCTCTTACACAATAGGTAATTACTTGACTTCTTGGTAGGCTAATGGTAGTAACTTCGTTCTAAGAATCTAATCCAAAGATTCTTAAATGGCAAGAACCACATGACGCTAATTACAAGAGGCTGATAATCAAGCATTTAATATGTGTAAGCATGTCAGTAATATCCGAGGTTCAGTACTTACACGTGTGAGGAATAGTTTGGAAACTGGAAAGAATGTTGATCCAAAAATGGAACAGAATGAACTACTTTGTTATGCCAGACTCATTACAGCTGTAAACGCAGAATCAAATTCAAGGCACTTGAAGTAATAGACCAGCACAGAAACTGGAAATGATATTAAATGAAAGCTAGACCTGTCGAAGGTAAATTTACCTTCTTCACACTCCATTTTCTGAAATAAGACAGATTGTTTATGTAAAATATCAATTTTGAATTTAAAAACATCGGTTATTTTAAAAAATAACTTATTCAAGAAAAGTATTGCTGTATTACATTATGTTCTTCGTTCCTTATTTTATATCACAGCTCAAAACAAAGTTTTTTATTGGTTTCAAAAGACGTTCAGTCATTAGTCTAATGCTGAAGACCAGTATGTTATACATCACAAAAGCCGACTTTACTTATAAAAAGCAAACAACAGCGTAATATTCCCCGGCTCTCAATATAATGTATTTTTGTAATACGTGCACTGCCTCACTTGTAATGGGCCTTCATGATGAGACATGGTATGGCACAGGAACTGTACAGAGTAGACGTTCACTAAACAAAATTAAGACCTTAAAACAGAGAGCTGCCAAATCATTGCTGAGTTACATATGTCTGTCCAGCTGCAGTTATTGTATGTATTCCAGCCATGCCTTTCACGGGCAGCAAGCCACATGCAATCTATCGATTAACGTCAACTCTCTCTCGATTTACGGAACATATCTCAATTATTTAGTCTTCATTTGTAACAAGGAACTCTCTGTCCTCTCTGTATTTTAAATGACTCTCTCTACTGAGCTGTTCACCCTACCCCAGCCCACTGGGTTCATTCAGTTGACTTATGATTGTGTCAGTAAGGCGAATGCTTTGCCCCGCCTATCACGTCCATTCCTGTCTCTTATAATGAACCAACTAGGTAATAAATTCTGGTCTTTGCGTAGTAATATACTAGACTAAATAAAAGAAACTATTGGGTGTTCAAGGTAATTAGTTATCAGTTACAACTATCGTCTTTAGTAAAATATGAATATACAGTAATGTAAATTTTATATGCCACATATACATACGTAAATATAGGTTGTAATAATGTCGAATTATTTTTTCTCGTTTCATGAACATTCGTTTTTCTTCATTTGGATGATGATAATTTTACACATGTGGTATGTGGTTGAGCTTTGAATGATCTCGATGGACAATAGGCACTAATAATTTGTGTATGAAGAACCTGGGTTTTACAAAAGCAGAACCGATATTTAAGAATGTTATCAGTTTTAATACTGTAACAAGCTTATTCCCGATATTTAAAAATCTTGAAGTATATCGACCCTATATCAGTTACAACTGCGTACGTCCCTCGTCTTCTATGTGTGTACTTGTCTTCTTGGCTTTGGTCAGTTGGCCCTCTGTGTATGAAACAAAATAGCGTGTTTATAAACATATCTGAAAGTTACATGTTTGTGCTTGTCGAGATTTGACTGTTATTGATCTGGTAATTGTTAAAAAGACTTACGAAAATCTTCAAAACTACAGTAACATCTGTTGGTTTGTGTGGGTGTGAACCTTGGTCTTGATATTACGTGAAGAACATGGAGTGAGATGAGAAAATGTTCTGAGTAAAGGAACTTAAAGGAGATTGGTGAAAGTGACAAAGGAACGGTACCATGTTCTTACCTACTTTTTGTTCATAATTATCTTATCCATCTTATTCAACATTATAACTTTTACAATTGAACCAGCGTTATTAAGTAATCTTATAATGAATTAACAAAGCGTCGTTGGTTGAATCGGTAAAGAACAACAAAAATGATAGATTTATGGGATAATGCACCGCGTAGTCTTGTAGAAATTGACCGATGTGTTAGTGGTACTTATTGCTTCCATCGACAACCTGATAATGCAGGCAGCATGAACCTCTGAAATGTCAGTTAACTTCTGCGGGACTACACGGCATAATATTTAAAACGGCCGCCGTGAAGACCCGAAATCATTTTTTTTTAAATAATAAGCTGTGTTGCGTTGAATTCCATCTATCAGTAGGGTTAAAACTGCGGTCAGCAGCTAGTTGCCCTTTGGCCTTGATTGTGACCAACGCATATTGGGAAAAAGCCTAACATTAAATGGAGGTAAACTGTTTGAGCTCTTACTTATATGACATTGATTTATTGGCATAAGCTGTGAAATTAATTAGCACTGCCCAATGACATTTGACAAGGTAAGATATTACAGACCTTGCTTGTCGTGGTTATTTGTTGTTTCGCTTAGTACGAAATCTTGTCAGGTCTCTTATATAGTATGTTTCTCCAAAACGTTGGCATCTACATGGTGTTACTACCTAGAAGACCAACATCAACACCTTCGCTGCAGTGATAACTCCATATTTCATGTTCTTCATTTCCAATTTTTATTGCATGTTTATAATATATAAAATCATGCATACAAACAAAACTGTTTACACATTAAACAACACTTTGTGCAAAACGCGTTTCGACCTTAAGAGGTCATCATCAGTGGCAAAACATAAATACATTAGTCAGTCAAACAGTTTTATTTGTATGAATGATTTTATATATCAATACTCTGCACGGTATGCATGGTTTTAAGATTATTTAAAATATCTTTAAATGACTCTTTAGTCAAAATGCACGCGTCTACAAAAAAAATATATTTAACTATAACCCGGACACACACACACACACACATATATATATATATATGTATATATGTCCGGGTTAGAGCGCCCTTTGATGCTTTCCGGTTCCAAAAGCTCTCCACCGTTCTCTATACATCCAGTATCCTTCATCTACATAAATAATTACATAAAAATTACAAATGATTTATAAGAGTAGTACTTCTGGACATATCGGAACAATCACTCCTACATCTTTGACCGATATGTACATCCAATAAAATTTAAGAAAAAACAACATCTCCGCCCAAAAATGAAAAACAAACGCAATGAAAACATCACCATATGGAATCATATTTGAGTTTTAAGTTCGTAGATATTTTACACCTGATGATGGTTTTATAAAAACTGAAACATGTTGTGTAAAATGTTCCAAGATGTAAATCGATCAATCGATATGGAACTTCAATGATATTTTATTATCTTAATTATAAGAAATTTTAAATATTGTGATAAGACGGATTAAAATAAATAATTGAAATGATTTATAACTTGTATATCATACCCAGTAAGCACGCCTTCAGATTGATACAACTACTGAAATGTGCAAACATAGGAGTGTGTAAACAATCATTTGATAAGAACAAATAATTTATTTTCAAAAACAATTGTGTTACAAATAATTAATTAAATATTACTAAATTCTTGGACCATCTCCATCGTCTGTTCTTTTAAGAGGAACACTACGTTTCGGAATCTCGATATGCTTCCGTCCTCAGGTTAAAAATGAGGAAGAGGGCACCTACTCATTTGGGTCCGATTTATTAAGTGTTACAATTTCTTTCTTTCAACTGCTGGGGTTATTTAGCATCGAATTAGATTAGGTTTATCAAGAAGAATTTTGAGGACAGTCATTCTCATAGTCGCCGCCATGACAACCTCAAATCTTTCTTAATTTGGAAGCAGCTGACGCTGGCCTTTTTAAGATTACATCCCGGCATGTGCTGATTAATACCACAAAGTAGGCTACATTAATACAAGCCCAGCTGATAACCGAACCCCATTCTGCTTGGACCCTGGCTACTCTATGTATCACACTGACAGATTCACTAAACACTCAAGCAGCATGTTTGTTTCTGTATTTTATAGCATAATTATGGATACCCTGACAAGCTGCAATTTGAAAACAACAAGAAGGCTGAAATAATATAATTCAGGTCGCTTATCAATGTCTGATACAGTTTCCACTTTAAGATGGACAGTCTTCGGCTACTGTAAGGCATCCATAGAACGTAGCATACCGGTTTTACAGCTTTTTGCTATTAAGTATCTATGCTGTGTATGAAAGGCCGCACCTTGGCAATAAAGTTGACTAGTCAGTGATGCCAACCAAGCAGGCAAAGCTTGATTAGACTTTTATAGCCGTGCCTTGTGCAGATGCCGTCAACAGCTGCCCATATCCTTAAGGTTGTTGCTCATTATTATCAGCAAGCGAAAGCTGACCGCCAGGTTACAAATCCTTCTTTTGTGACCAGTCGAATTGTTGCTTCTATAAGTAGCTTGATAACGAAGATTAATCATCTGTCAACAAATAAAAAATAGGCGCGTTTCTACAGACGATTTGCGTGTGTTGATGCATGTTTTAAGACTGCTATTCAGAATAAATTATGTTGTCAACTTTCACAAACCCAAATGAGAGGTTTGTGTGTTACTTCCCGGACACACCTCGCTATAATTATTTTAAACTTGAAATTAACGACTTTTAAGATATTTATGAAGAGTTCAGTCGTGAGAAACTGCCAATTAAATTTTGTAAAAGTTAATTTAACCACTCTGTAATTAAGACTTAACACATTACAAAAAAAAGGCACACTAACCACAACACGTATATAACAAAACCATATAAACTGATTAATCTGAGATAAAATTCGAGGACAAGATATGTGACAGAAATGTTTCTAAATCTCATACAACCATCGTTAATATCGTGCTTTATTCGTATTTCAGTATTATCAGTTTTAGTTCGTATGAAACAATCGTAATTGTGGTTTTTTTAATATGCACGAAGGTTAAACAACGAGTGACCTTGAAATAGTCCTCAGGTGGTGGAACCATATAGTACAATGGCCTGCCTGAAGCTCTCACATCCAGGTTTTCTATGTTAACTTGGTCGTGATAGGTGACAAATAATAATCGGCTTATGAATTTATTGCTGCAGGCCTAAGATGTTAATTTCACGTGACAAATGCACTTTGTCACACAAAATAAAATATTACATAATATGCGTCTTAACGATTACCACCAAGATTGTATTCCCTTTGATGGACCTGTGTAGGCAATGTTACATTAAGAGGAAACGCCATAGAAAATGGAATTCAAATTTGAACAGGAATTTTCATTGTTTCGTGATGTCTCCATTGGTCTGTCCTACAGAGATGGGAAAATTAGGCTTAACTTGGTAACTTGGTACATGTAGAGGGATAGTGCCTTGAGAAAACTGTCTAATAAGAAACAGGTAAGTCGGCGACCTTCACAACCGTCTAATTATTTTTCTTGATTTTTATTTGGAAGGTTCTGACTTCAAATCTCGGCCCGAAAATAGGCTGTCCTGACAGCGATGTGGGTGGCTTTCCTCAGTCGAAACAGTCAGTTGTCGGGATAAAACCTCCAAATAAGAAATGACCGATTTTTCATGTAATTTATAATTCATCGCGTATATTCAGTCGTCATCCTACCTTTCGATGTTTTATATTCTGAGCTACTGACAATGTAGTTAAGTAAGTAAATAAATCAATAACAAAGAAGCAAACAAGTAAGGGATATGTGGGACGATTTACTGACACGTCATGGTCATAATTCTAAATAAAATTCCAGCCGTCGTAGTGCAGTATGACCCATTTAACTAGTAACCCGCCAGGACATCCTGCCGGGATAAAAGTGAGGGAACAACCGGGAAGTGTCACAACCCAGAACGTAGCCATTTCACGCCATAAGTGGGTTCCGAGTTAAGTGGGACTCTGTGTATAATACAAACGCTAGGCCTGCCTGTCGACTTTAACCTCAATAACAACCTTGTTACTCTGTTCCTTTTAAGACCGACCAACAATTTAATGGACTTGTCAAATTAAAAACCACGACAGCGGATAAATTGTATCCGTATCTTAAGAATTTCTCTCCAAATCTGAAAACAAGTTACATAAAGCACGGCAAAGAGGTATTATCAAGTGAAATAATAAAGAAAGAGCTCGTAGATAAACGAAGAGGACAAAAAATTACTAACTTAGCAGTTGTTTGCAGTGCTGTAATTGTCACATTTACGACTGCTTCACTTCAACAGCACAATGATATCTCCTGAGCTTCACTACATTTCCCTGCTTATTACGGTGTAGCTAATGTTTAAGAGAACTATTATGTCTATCGATAGACCAAATTGCTGGGAATTGTGGTGTTGTTTCGACTAGAAGACCACTTTCCCCTGTGGGGTGTGGCTATGTTGATTGCCTGCTGTCGTAGTTAAGTTTAACAAAATAATACAGGTCCGCTTACCGGTGATCCTCTGTGAAGTTGACTAGCTCCCCGCAGACTCGCACCGCTTCCAAAATAACCAAACTAAATTCCAACCAAAGGACGGCATTGTAAAATTTGTATAAGGCCAGCTCTGTGTAGCTAGATGACTGGTAACTATAGTCAAGATACTCCACGTCTTCTATGGATCCAAAACTTCATTATCATGTGGTAAAATACCACAGATATCATTGACATTTGAGGTTCTCAAGGCGATAAGGTTGGTCATCTGGGTTGTAATGCTGCGTGGACTGATAGATTCCAGCGTGATCCTGACCCATAACATGGAGACAACATGAAGTTGACTTTCTTCTGGATTATGCCGTGTTGTTCGGAAGACGTTCGCCGACGGTCCAAAGATGCTTCCATCATCAGGGCGATGAGTGCAGTAAACACCTGTGAAACGTTGATAAACTTGTACCAGACTACACGGTGCATTCAGCATTCCAGAAGACACGCATCTTCATACTTGTCGTCGTAAAAATCTCAAATTTGACAAGATGGCAGTATGTTTCTCCGAAACGTTGGTATCTACCGACAAGTTCACATGTTACGATACAAAATATCGACACCGATTTCATTACTGTGTTTGTAGGACCACATTACCAATTGTAATTAAGAAGTCCAAAGTAATGAAGTACAATTTTGTGGACAGGTGACAACGAACTTTAGTTGCCTAAACAAATCTACACAGTTACTGAGGCTTAGCTTATTTTGATACAAAATGTCCCCAGCGTTACAGGAATTTCCATGCCTTCCCCTCAGAGGGACGAGCCCCACAAATTAAGATTCAGGTTCCTAATTTATTCCTTGACTTCCACATAAAACTAATAGGAGGGAATGCAAGTTACATGAGCAGATGATATATGATCTGGAGCTTTCACGGCTACTAAGTATAATAAATTCTTCTCGGGCTTCCAGCCGTGTCAGGTGGATGAAAGGTGAAAACACCAACGTTTCGAGAACCATCTTCATCCTCGTCCTCAGGTTACTGGAGTGGCTGGAGTCTAACCACGAAGATGGTTCTCGAAACATTGATTTTTTTTTACCTTTCAACCACCTGACATGGCTGGTAGCCCGAAAAGATTTTATCTTATTACTGATAGTTTCACCTTTGAGTATCAACTTTTTCTTCTTGTCGTATTTGCAAGAGTAGGCCTGTTTTACGAATCAAATTGTAGTAAATAATGTGGTATTGCAATATATTAGCAGATTTATTATACCCGTGTTCTTAGGTGATAAATAATACTCATAACAATTTTCGCGGAAGGAAAAATATTATTGCAAGGTGATCGAGGCAACATGTCGACGCCACTAAAAAATAGCAATATTAAAATTAAAAACTCTGCTATATCTTACAGGAACTCTAACCTCTCGAGACCACGACTTTCATAGAAATGAAGCTTTGGTGGGATGGACATGTGGTTCGGGAGGAGGGGCGGAGGAATTCATAGGGCTACATAACTTTGCTGAGAAACTTGTGAAACGTCGATTTGGAAGACCGAGAAGGAGATGAGAGGATAACTGTTAGATTAATCTTGTGGGGGCAGGTTGTGAGGACGGCCGGTGAATGGAACTGGCTCAGAATTGTACCCAGCGGCAGGATTTAATGGCGTTGAATCATCGAGTTCTTCTGCGACAGTGTTAGTCCTGGTTGACAGCTAGTAAATCTGTTCTCAGTTCTATGAGGTTTGAAAAGTCGGTTATTATTATACTTCTTATTATCATCCCGTTACTCACCAGATTCGCGTTTAGTAAACGTTCTTCTAAGACCCATCCACGAAAGACTCTTTGTTTATTTAGATTGAAGCGAGCGAGGTCCACAAGTATTTCAGCAACCTGGAACGGACCCGGTTGTGCTGGGTGTGTAAAATACTTCACTGTACTGAGCAGAATCTTCAAGAGTTACAGTGTTGGCTCAGTTTCATTTTTCTACGTTGTTGTAAGCTATGGGTTCTGAACAGGCTGCTCGCCAATGTGTTTCGTGCGTCCCGAGTACACTTTCTTCAATAATTCTGTCATTCTGTGCGATTAGAAAGTTAACGCCTAAGTGAAATATTTAATTTTTAACGAATGAAACTAAATTACGGTATCCTTACTCAAAGACGAAAAAGATGGCTGTCAGAGATAATGGTCTAACTTAGAACCGAGTGTACGATAATACGTTGCTTCGCCAAGGTGTCGCACATTCCTGGGACTTTGATAAACGAGTATGGATCAATGGTGGAACAGTCGAAAGAGATACCAGCTTCAGTGCCATTTCGTGTGGACTTCTGGGTGAGATGATACAGGAAATATGTTCCTTCGAAACACTGGTATCTACCTGCAAGTCCAGACGGACGACCAACATCGACAATCAGATTTATAATAGGCTATAATCATATTTATTATTTTTCTACCTGCCTTGAATAAATTCACATTGAGGGTAATAAGAGATATTTGGACCTCAGACAGTGGAAATAGGCATAATAGGAGAATAGAGAAACTTTAATGCAGGCCTGCTCTTTACCGAAGACACTATAAGGTTACATCAAGGCGGATGAGATGGGTGGGATGTACAGGACGCACGGGACAGATGAAAACATTTACAAATGTTTAATCTGAAAACCGGAAGGAACCTGGTCGCTTTGGAGGCCCATGAGTAGATTAGAGGATAATATTAAAGTGGATATTCCAGAAATAATACACGATGTTGTAGACTGGATTCATCTGACTCAGGGTAGTTACCATTGAATGTGTCTTTTTGTGAAAAATCTCTTCAAGCTTTGTGATTTATAAAATTCGGGGAATTTTTGACCAGCTAAGCGCCTACTAGCTTCTCAATAAGGATTATGTTCTCCAGAGTTGGTTATCGGATATTAAAGGAACTTAATTTCTCTACGTGCTTTGGAATTAGTTCGATGTGTGTGTTGGAAGTCTTTAGTAGTCACCCCAAAGCACTGCATGTTTAAGCAGAACATCCCATTTACATGCAGTGCAGCAGCATTTGTAACTGCGACGTACTCAACAAAAGTTGCGATGTGACATTAAAGTAAAAACATCTTCTCTTGTCCGCAAGTTTTTGATGGCTGCCAGTGATGTCTCCAGACGTTGTAGTACGTACGTGACGTGGCACTCCTGTATGTTGGATGATCTTCAATAAACAGGTCCCTCACAGTCCAGTGCACAGGACCACCCAAGTTATGCTGTCCGTCAGAGTTAGGACAATCTACCGCTCAGTGGCTGCAAATAAGTTACTGCCGGTCTGAAGAACAAGAAGGAAGATAATACTTCTCTTCTGTAATTGGTCTCCATAGAATCCTGTCTCTATTCATAAGATAAGGCTAGCTTGGTTTTTCTTATAATTCCTTATGGAGTTGTATTTATGCCCTTTTCTACTTGTCATGTTGTCTGTCCTGAACAGGTAACAGACGTTATTTTTGTAGTGTCGCGATTTAATGGTGTGGACGCGCCTGCTTGTGACGTAGCAGGCCCCAGCTCTAACAAAAATATGTAGCGTTGTTGTCAGTTGTTCATTCCAACTCTAAACGTCGAAGCTTCGAGTCGGAAGGTTGCAAATATCGGATAATACTCCATCAGACTAGCAGTGGAGAGGTTCGTCAGGTAGGCTAGTGGCAAACCAGAGCCTGAAGAACACGTGACTCTTTGCCAAAACTGCCTTGAGGGGGACAAAACTGAGTGAGGGATCATCATATTGCGACTCTAGTAAACCTAACCTAACCAACTGTGGCTTCGACGGCGTCTGTGTAGGTTGCAGTTGGGACATCATCTATTAGCAGTACCCGTTTCGAAACGAGAACAGCCCAAACTTGTTCTTTTATCAGAAATTGGGGGTTTTTACTTAAATGTGTTGACACAATTCAGTTTTATTTAAAAATTGGCCAACAGTATCGAAAACTTCATATGAAGATCTGCTTGTGTTCTGCTCGCGTTCGGGAGTAACTGCCTAATTATTTATTTTGAAAAAATTTTGAACAAAGATAAAAATCACATCTGTGCCAAATAAAATTTTCCTCAAGTCTTACAGCTTTCGAGCAATTTAACCCTTAGAAACCAAGTGGTAATTAGATATAGAACCAGCTACTTTAATTATCATTGTGCATTACTTTGTATTCATGAGTTTTCTGTAATAATGCAAACAGGGATTATTTTCTTTCTTGGTTCTGTTATACCATATTCTGATACCCAGCAGAACAAATCAGTTAAAGCTCATCGTTAGACATCTCCAGTCAGCCAGGCCTTCCTTGCCAGTTGGTTGCTGTGGGCGGTATGTATCTGCCTACGAGTCTGCATTGCATTACCATCCAGAAGATCGTCGCCATCTTTACTGATATCACGCATGAATTTTTTTCATAATCATTTTCTGTAATTTGCACAAGGCATTTTATATATACACATATTGTTATTCACGTTTGATGGAAGGCTGGTAGAACGGGGTTGGTTCTTATATTTCTGTTAAGTGATTAAAACTGATGGAAGTAGACAATCTATAGTGATTGATGTAGACATGTTCAGTTTATGGTTGGCACGTAACTGACTGCACGATGTGGAGTCCTTTTTATGAAGCTAATAGTCGTTCAGATGGTCTAGTAATTCTTTGCATTTTATGGAAATCGCATTTTCACTGCTGTTTTTACCATAGGCCGCTAATTTTTCCTATGCTGGCCCACACGGACACAGTCCACATCGTCACATATTATATTTCTTTTAAGATATATTTTATGTCTACGTTTCGGTCTCTTGTCTTCATGTTTACCAGCCCAGAATTCTATATGCACTTTTCATTTCGTACGTGCGTGCTACGTTCCCGTTTCACGCATACAGTGGTCTGTGAAGTTACCACCTCGTTCGTTGAATATCACTGATACATTAGCCACTCATCCTTCATATTTTAGCAATTTGTGCAAACAATGGAGAAATAAACACGTTCGACTCTAGAGAAGTTTGACCGCTGTCGCGACACTAATGACAGTTGCTGTAGTTTCTGGTCACGTAGACTGAAACGTCATCACATAACAGAGGGCTTGTTAGGGGAGATCTGGAGGTGGTGACATGTGTCGTTGACAGTGAAGAAGATGCTTCCTAGGATGCTTCCGTTCTCTCTTTCTTTTGGTCCACCTCTCTTCCTCTGCGGAGCTGGATGCTATAACGTATTTCCCCCGACTGTCTCTCTGGACAACCGCAATTTGTCGTCTGGCTTCGTTGCTTGGGTGGACGGGCAGCGATGTGAGTTATGGGACTGGAGTCGTAGGACCAGCTGTCCTCTGAACGGACCCTGGGGTCCAGGGTCGGGGCGCGGGGTCAAGGGATGAAGGAGGAAAGAGAAGAGATGCTCCTGTTACGGCGCTGGGGTTGAAATATGAGGCGCCCTCAATCTGGAGCTACTGTTCTGGCGTGGTCGCGTAGGACGTGCCACCTCCGACTCCCCGACAATCACTCATCAGCCCTGCCGCAGTCAACAGATTTCTCGCAGTCTGCATACAATCTACCGACCTCTAGTACCAGAACCTGAGACTGAGCTTTAGGGCTAGAGATATTATACAGTTGTAGGCCATATCTTCTAAAAGCTTTTAACGATTCCAGCTGAACTATTGGAAGAAATTTTAGAATTCTGTGAAGGTAACCAATTCTATGTGTTAATATCATGTATGTTGTTTTAGCAAGGCTTGCAGATGTTGACAATTTATTCATTGTTTCCTCAGATAAATAAAGAATCACAACGTTAAAAACACCAAATGCTGCATTTTAATTCCATTATCTTCCTGTATTCGGACCGGCTATCTTTACCAGCGTTATTAATAGTGCAATTGAATGGGATCTATACAGTGCCCAGATATCGTGTAAAACAGTCTGAGGACCGAGATTCGAAACCAGAATGTAACGAATCGAAGAAGAATTACTAACAATCACAGCGCGATGTTTGGTATCTCAATTTGTGTACAGTAGTAAACTTGTGGTTAAATACGACATTGGAGTAGATTGTGAAATCTTACAAATAGGATAGAGGTCCATTCTTTCTTTTCTTTATAATTCTGTTTAAATAGGGATCTTTTGGCTACTGAATATCCAATACAATAAATATAAATATCCCCATCATTAACTTAACCGATCGATGATCACATATTTACAAACAAGTTCTAAGCATCATGTTTTCAGTTATATTTTAAATAATTCCATATTTCGCTGCACTATTCCAGGACTCTTTGAATGGGAGGCTTTACCCAGAGGAAATTTATCTTAACAGAGATTTTTCATTGTTTCCCTCAGTCCCTCCGAGCAAATCTTGAGGTTATACTTGAAATAACACACGAACACTTCCTTCCACATCTTCTGAATTCATAATCATTCTTCCTGAATAAATTTTGTAGTGGAGACAGCGTCTTCATACAATTAACAAACGAAAATGCATACGGATTGTCAAAGCATTACCACTGTGGAACGCGATGAAGTTTCGTTCTCCCGAGTAAAGAAGTATGAACGTTCTACGAACCTGTGTTCCATAGGATGACCTCAACGTGCAGATGGTGACGTGATTTTATTGGCAATGAGTCTGAGATTGATGCCACAAACATGCTCATTTAAAAATCTCTCCCCATCTTGACAATTTACTGCCATATCAAGACATCCACCTTAATAAGTATGTGATGTGCTTACGATATATCATTAGTGGTAAACATTAACTGCAAGAATTTTGTATAACTTAAAGCAAATGATGTAAGCGTCAATTGTAATCATATAAAATAATGCTGCTCCATGACATACTGCTACGTGCAGACGTCCGTGACTTTCAATAGTAGCTCAAGGCACTAAACCGTAGATCCTTCCTGCAAGAGCTGCCTCAGCAGGGGTTCTGGACATGTGGAAGACATGCAGTCAGTGTTGTAATAATAATACCATGGTTATGGGCTGGATAAGGTCTTACTCGTGTTTGCAGAATTCACGAAGTTGTGTAGAGTCAGGACGCTACTCAGTGGAGTGCCAAAGGGAACATGTCACATATTGTATTTACAGTTTATGAAGAAGAATAAAAGAAAAAGTGAGATAAATATTGGTGGAATATAATGAAAATAAGCAGCATTTTCTCATTTGTGTTTAGAGTAAACTTGGATCAAAAGTTGATGAGGATAAAGACTCTAATTACTATATTGTATTTAATTTTAAATGGAACGTTAACTTGAAATTAACTCCAATTATTCTGCACAATGTCTAGCAGTCATTTGGACTTTTTTTGTTCTTAATTCTTCACAGATTTCAAAAAGAAAAGTAAACCCCTCCTACTAAACTGTAGCCCTGAAGACAGAGGCGTTATGTTCCCCGATACGTTGGTACAAAACTTCAAAAGTTCATATGACGTAAGGTACAAGTGTACTCAAGTATACAATCCGTTGCGTAGATGGTTTCAGTTACACTCGTTTGTGCTACGAAGCAGTGTTTCATCACCAGCAATAGAAGGGGTCTGTTGGTTGTGTGGATGTTGAAACACAACTTTCGCTTATCACTATAATTACTCTATCGCCCTTCTTGCCTTGTGCCACGTGTTTCGCAATTCATTGCTATATCTCTATCTCTGAAAGCCAGCTGCCTGTGTTGCTTTTTGTATCACTACGTGACAAACTCGATGCAAGTCCCTTCGTCCAGACATTCACTTGTATTTATGACGGTCGTTTACTGTGCTGACAAACTATTTCGATGTATCAAAGATGAATAAATCTCAGGTACAATAATCTTTGATAATAGCTGCCCTGCCATATATGTTTCAGTTTGTGGGGTGGCCGACATGCGTCTTCCTTTTTCGTCCCATTTTTTTTACAATAGACACTTCTTTTTACAGTTACTCAGCGATCATAATTCTATTCTTTGCTATAGGCTCTATACGTTTTAATAGGTTGTATAAAATTGTACAATCAGAAGCTTTACACTCTGAGGTCCTGCTATTCACCAAATATTATTAGGGCTGTCAAATTTATAAATGTAAAATGTATGTTAATGATAAGAAAGTTTTATACACAAGGATAGTCGAAAATCTGAAACTGTGAGATCACTTGGAGCATCTGATAGATGGGAGGATAATAGTAAAATGAATCTCATAGAATTTAGTTGTAAGCGTGTGAAACTGGGTTTATCTGGCTCAGGGCAGGAAACAGTGTCGGACTGTTGAGAACACGGCAATGATGTTTTGGATTTTGTAAAAGACGAACAATTTATTGATTAGCTAAGCGACTGTTAGTTTCTCAGTAAGGGAGTAGATCTCTAGACAATACCCATTTGACTACAAATGGGTACCTAGAATCTTCTCACAGAGGTAAAAGCGGCCAGAACGTGATAAATTACTTGAGCCTATGACAAGCTTTCCTTCACGGCTTAACGGACTTGTATTTAATCACGTATTTCTGTTATTTATTCTCTCTGTTAAGTCAACATCAAATAAATAATATTACGAATTCTGACTCTAATAAGAAACGCGACTCCATTACAAATATCAGTTGCTTAATGCGATTTAAAGAAGCAAACGCTTGTTTATTCTGAAAGTCATAAGAAAACGATAAATACACTTTGCGTACAAAATACAGGTTTTTAAAATGTTAAATATTGCGGTAGATGTAGTAATCACTGTGCTCTAAAAAGTTAAACAGAGCGGGTAATTGAATATTTTATGTTACATGTAAAAAAGCTGTTCTTTACTGGTAAACATACGGTTGCAGAAGGTTGTTGAAGTAATAAATAATTCTGACTTCAGAGTTTTTAAGTGCTGTTAATAATTAACACAAAAATAACGAGTTTCATGAAAAAGGATAATTCGTTATATTGTAACCAAACGAACAAAATACAGTACTTTCTGTATTGTTGCATTTGGGACCTCCCCATTGTCTGGTGTTATAAAATTACACGTTTCGAGTACTGGATCTGCCTTCGTTTTCAGGTGCGATGAAGGGGAAGGACAACTACCCTGAGGGGTCATTTAGTAGAATTAGCTAATCTCAATCACTGGATAAGATTACTTGTTTATATTTACTTTGATGTTGTGTGTACACTTTCCTAACTCTCTTACCACCGACTATACATATTCTAAATATAGAATATATCAGTCTGATTTTGAGGACTGAAGCTAAAAGAATATTAGTGTTTATTTACGTCACAATTGGGATATAACATATTTTTCAGACCAGTCTCTGTGAGTAGCTTGATCACCGTTGCTCTCACCTTCACCCCAAACCGTCAACAGTAAGTAGTTCATTTGACTTCAATGACTTCAATACAAGAATGATAAATGGTATTTGCTCTTTGTTCATCTGATTGCTGGTAATCATTATTAACTAAGTACTGTTGAATAGTTTGTCTCAACTGCAAAAAATGTATCTGAAAATAATATTGCAGACTGCTGCATTGCATAAAGCATAAATAATTAATGTGCTAACAACTGTATATTTTAAAGATGGCGTTCTTTAATGGAAGAGATTTATTGCTAACCAGTTCTGCGTTAACTATCCCCCACTTCATGCCAAATGTTATAAATCACTTAGGAAAGGCTGGAGTTACTGTGGGAAACCTGACACTTTCCTAGGGGTGGCACTCGATGGTAACCATAAATTTCTTAACCATTCTAATGTTTAATATGTAATATATATGCACAGGGGCGAACTTACAGTATGTAAGACCTAAAATTAAGAGTTATTGAACCAAATCTGAATGATGCATGTTACTGTGCACCCATTAATAAATTTTCATGAAACTCTTGTCCCCTTATATGGCAGTGTGAATTGATCATAGAACGTGCATGGCACTGGAGGCCTATTGCACCGTCAAACATCTGACTCGCGTTCTGGAAAGTACCAGCATTCTTTTTCCGATCTCCTGGTAAATGTTAGTGGCTTGATTAGCAACTTCCTGTTAAACGCCGAGGCATGTCACAAAATAAGTGTACAGCCTCCCTCTCCCATGTCCCTATTAAACGTGTCACACTTGGCTCTACATGTAAGTTACTAATCTCGTACAACTGCCGAATAAATAGGCCCAAATATGCTGACAGAGAACATGCATCAATAGTGCACGCAAAATTGTTTTTCTCACCGGGTGGAAGGGTTTGCCCACTAAGAAAACATTTATTCTGAACGCGATAAAATAGCATGCAACAAACGAGGAGAAAGTCGGCTACTGCCCTGCCATATATACAAAAGGGATGGATCCAGTGCACGCGGACCACAGAACCTCGCAAAAGAAGGCTTTAAAATGCTTAAATAGTTGCTAGTGATTTGTATTTCGTTGATGATATTTTTGTAACTGCACTACTTAAAATCATTTAAGAGAAAGAACAAACTTATAAAGGCCCTTAATGTTAGACTTCTTGTAGCTTAATATATCCGCCGCCCTCATCGAATTTTTTGTAAGCAGTATTTGCCCATATTCATTGATCGGGAACAATAAATGTCGAAATTTAAGATAAAACAAGGTCAGGTGTTTCTTGCTACCCCAAAGACGGACTTATTATATTTTAATAACACTTATATTATTAATATATTCTTTGTTTATTTAACGATGCTTTAAGTGGATAAGAAAGGATTGGTCCTTACATAGTTCAAGATACTGTCCGTGCTTTTACATTGCGGGTCTGAGGAAGGACACGAAAAACCTTAGACATATTATCGTATCTCCGGGCCGAAATTTAAACCCGGAAGCTTCCGAATATGAGGCAGGATTATTTGCACACCACTCGACCGCGACGCTCCTTCTTAACGATTCAAAATCAACAAAAATTGTTTATTTCACCAAGAAAAGCCTCTCGTTACAGTGCCTCAGTAATTAGCATGTCGAAAGTAACAGATCTATGCTGCAGGAAAACGTTCTTTACTAAATAGTTATCAGACCGAAACCTACTTGTATCAGCGTCAGAGCCGGGCTGGTGTGGCTGTCGTGTTAAGCCGACGACAAGGGCTGTTACCACCATCACCACATGCCTCGTCGGAGTGTGGAGAATCATTAAAGCCTATCAGGATAGCTAATCTCCTGGAGATTCGAAAACGGAACCTTCTGAATTCGAAGTAGAAATATACTATTACTCCTCGACGTTAAGTGCAGTAATAAAAGATTAATGCAGAACTTCAGTGTCTTTGTCACAATATTCAGACTTGTTCTGGGGCTCACCTAGCCTCCTATCCAATGTACGTATTCCTTTGTCAGGACTTATGCAGCCACGGCGTGTGGTTAAAAATCATTTGCATCCAGTGCCGAGGTCAAGAATGCGTAGACACATATCTGTGAACGCCATCGGAATAGGACTTTCCCGTTGTATCCAGTTATTATTTTTCTCTTATTTTTTGTTCCTTTCTTTGTTGGTTTGATTATGAATGCCTTATTTTGGAGGTTTAATTTATTTCCAGTCGAGTAAAAATTAAAACTTCACCGAACCACAATAAAAAATTAAATTAGTAAACTACAAATAAAACTGGAAAATATCAACAGATACTACTCCAGTTAAGTCGCCTATGTATTGTGAAAAGGAACATAAATCCACCATTGCCTATTTTATCTTGATGTCTCTTGGAAAGTGTTTTAAACCCTACGTCGGAAGTGAAAAAAAATGAAAAATCAAATTGGGTCTTGAGGAAATGTGAAAATGTTAATCGGATTTCAGCGGGTTTATGTAAGAATTAGGGCATTCCAGTTGAGAGGCCTTCGTCCAGTACTACACGACTTCAGTACGCGTTTACTCACTAGGTATATTGTGATATTCACTGTCACTACTTTCTGTATATTATGGTGCACTTGTAGGTTACATTTGTCTGTTAGCATGCATTTAAAAGTCTGAAATTCTTCCCACTTCCAGACATGTAGCCTATTTTCAAAGCGTATTATCTCTTCAGCCGCCCAGTGCCAGACACAGGAAGTCGAGACAGTCGGTACATGTCTGCTTGCAGCTTATTGCGTGTCTTGCTGAAAAACTATGCCACCGTCTTGAATTAGTCGGCTCCAAGTGCCGACTGCACTTTACTTTGATCGTACCGATCTGAAGTCTCTTAAGACAGCCCTGTGTTGTCTCTCTCAGCCACATGCTGAGATAGGATCAAACGAGCCGAAGCAGGCAGTAAGTCGTTTAGTGACGGAACCCCCACCCGCCCCACTCAGTCTTCGTGTCAGTGACATGACATTCATTCAGCTTCTGTCGCGTCTTACATCCCTGAAACAGTTCGCAAGTGTTTGGTATAATTAGTCAATATGTTTTAATTATCTCCTACATATACTATAAAGCTTACACGGCATTCTTGTCTGAGTTCTTAATATGAGGTCTGTGAAGCCAAAGCACCTGTCACAAATCACTTATCAACACTTCATACACTTCCGCAGAGGAACAGCGTTACTTTCTCTCACGCAGCAACACACAAATGTGAGTAATTTAGGTTATGGGCGGCCAACTACGTATTCAGTTGCAGGGCGAGAGAATGGCAGAATTCTCCATATTTATCGATAATCTGACATAAAGTCGTCATCCGCCTGTCAGAATCATTTCATTTTTATGTTCACTGAGACCAACTTCCCCGTTGATAAAGGCAGTAAGCATCTCTGAAACGTCGGTACACTTTTTGTCCCTAGGTTTTCGCGACTGGAGTTCAATGTATAACTTCGGCTTTCTGGTGAAGCAACCGGATAGTCGAAGCGGCACTTATCATCGGTAAACATTTACCAGACTACACGGCGCAACACCCCAGAAGACAATTATCTTCATCATTTAACTGGTAGGTTATATAACTTACGACCTGAAACATTATTTCTCGTATATCAAATCTAATACTTCTTGACGATGGTGAAGAGTCATTCGAATAAAAATTTCCTTGGATATTATCCATCGTCTAGTAAATATAAAACGTAAAATGACGTTTCGGAGATGGGACTCTATCTCCGTCTTCAGGTTCCTACACAGTTGGGCCCACTAGATAGAGCTAATCCCTATCTGTATCTAGTGGGCCCAACGACCTGAGATCTCAGACTGAGCGGCGTAGGGTTATGTGTTTATTTTTCGGCACAAGTAAGGGTTAGAACAGCAGTTGTCTCATGTAACACTCTTCCGCCCAAGAAGAAGTGCACGTTAAGTGAATTCAAAACTGCGTGTTGGAAAGGATTGTAAGAAAGCTAACTAGTTTAAAAATACCTTGAGCAATCACGTAGCTCGCAGTAAATGAAGTGCTTACTAATCGGTAATCCAGTCAGTCCTTATGGCCTCCTGTAAATTCAGCACGTGTAATATGCCGGGATGTCACGGTTGTTGTTTCATGCCACTTATAGCCTAATGGTAACTTAAGATGGCCTTCAGTATCAATTGATCACTATCAGTTTGATTTAGAGCTGGCCTTGTCAGCTTCCTTCTACTATATTCAGATATTAGCTACGATAAATGCTATTAAAGGCATCGATCTAACTGATCTTGTTTGTACAAACCCTTGTATAATTCAATTACAATCATAAAGTACGACATGAATAAAACGGACAGACATTTTTCTGCAATAAGAGACTGTACATTTGTTTTTATGAAAGAAGCATGTTAGAGGTAAACATAATTTAGATTGCAGTTGTTTTAATTACAAATTCAATTAAATAAATAAAGTTAGAGGACAGTGGCGAAAAACGGATAACGAGGAGCTTTATAATTTGTACTTCTTAAATTAAGGGATATGAAATGATTCGGATATGTGGTACGCGTGGAAGATATCTGAAATGCTTACATAATTTTAGCCGAAAGTCTGAAGGGAAGATACGACATAAATGGAAATATAATACACAAATGGATCTTAAAGAAATGGGATGTGTGGTTTTGAAGTGGATTTCTTTTGCACAGGTTAGGGATCAGTGGCGGGCTCTGACGAACATCTCAATGAACCCGCAAGTTCCATAAATGACCCTTTAAGTTGGTAATTGTAAAATTTTAAAATAAAGAAGGATCCTAACCTCTGACACGTTCGTTAAGAAGTGACTCGTAGTTTTACGGTGAAAGTAAAAGTTAAATGTTGCACAAACTCTCTTAGGTATACTCCTCATCAAAATCAGTCCATAGTTCTCAAGTTATGTTATGACGGAGGGTAACAATTAATTTGATTTAATTAGTTCGACACCCACAAGACTTATGATAAACGTGAATTGGGCATAAAATGTTTTTTATTTGTTCATTTAAATTTTTGCTGGGGACACTATTTGCTCCGACAAATCTATTTTCTTAGCAGATAATTTCCTGAAATAGGCCATGTAAATAAAGAACAATTAGGCCTATGGAAAGCCTAAATAATTTTTTGTAACAGGGTTGCTCTCCAACAGAATAACAATTTCGCAGACATTTAGTTATATAAAATATATACATTTATATATGGTAGTTGTCTCTGATGTTATAACGACTTTTTAAGAGGCATTAAAACTATTGCTCCCCATTAAAGCCAATACGAAGCGGCGTCAGCCATGTTGCTTGTTAATGACTGAATAAATCATTAACAGACGACGTGGCCTACATTAGAATTAAAACGAAGACATGCAAATTTTTAAATTGTTTTAAATCGAATACATGTAAAAGAAATTTGCATAAATAGATAAATGGAACGTCTTGTTTTACTTTACTAAATCTGAAAAGAGAATGAGACATTCATGCAGGGGTAGAGACAGACAAAAATATAGAAGGGTTGTTAAATGGAAGATGGATACGTAGGAAAATAATAAAATATAAATAAACTGGAAGCAAAGGGAAATACGTGTTGTGTTGTGTTGTATCCTGCACAAGAATGTTCATTACAATAATTCTCTTCATGAAGGAAACATTGAACTTTGTATGAGGTTGACTTTAAAAATCACTGAACAAGTTTTGAGGGGCGATGTTCTGTAGAATGCTGTTCCGAAGAGCAGCGTTTCTCTTTCTAGTTTCTCTGCGTCTTGTGGATTTATTTAGGCAATTTGCTATGTCAAAGACAAGTTTGTTTAGCATTTTTATTATTACAATACATTAAGTAATGTTTGTTTATTCTTTAGACAGTCTGCCAGCGGCTTTCCAGAAATTAGATAAATTAACGAAAATGCTTACACGTGCATATTTGTTGGTAAAATTTTCGACGTGCTATTGATTACTGTGGGTGCAGTTTCTATAACTGTTATGTTCATAGGTTTATATTTGTGTTTCATAACAATGGAGATGTGATCACCAAATAACGATTTTGAAAAATAAGTGGTTTTGCTAACTATGTACATTGTGTAAATCATTGAATTAAACACTTACTGCTACAGATAAACAAGTGGACCTTGGAAGTTAAAAATTCTATAATGCAACCACAATTAATGCTGATTAAAATATGTGATTCTATAAGTGAAAGTGACGTGATAAGAATACTAGTAATAATATTGGCCAAAATAAAACTGCAGTTTCTGAACGCAGACTAGGTCTAATCGGAAAAATCGAAGGAAAAGTCTGTTTCGTCTACGGTTTGGCATTCTGAGTTAAAAAGTTCAACCCGGAAAAACGCATGGTTTCTGCCCCGTTTTTTGAGCGGAAACACAAAATTTGTGCTAGCGGGTGACGACCTTTAACCCGGGAAAGAGGCATAACTTTCTGCTCCTGAATTTACCATCCTCACTCATCATATAATATTCTGTGTTTACGTACATGTACTCTTCGTGTTTATTATGCGTGTAGCAATGCCTCCATAGTACAATGAACCTGATGTCCATCCACTGTTTCAATGGCAAGCGTATCTATTCAGTATCTAGCAAAATCAGAGTCTGACAGTTGAGTTTCTGCAATTTCTCTCGCTGAATAAGTTCTCTGTATGAATCTCATATTCATTAATGTCACCGTTTATTATCACTGTCATACTTTATTTATCCTGCATAATGTTTGATTCTTGTATATCATTAATTTCCCGAAGACGCATCCGTAGGATTTACTTCACACAAGAATGATTATTGCTGCATGGAACATAACATTTAAAGTGACGTTTAAAAATTATTTGATGGGAATGACAGTTCTCCCACTCACCGATGGATCTTCTGCAACGTAGTGCAATAGACCTATGTATCCTCGATGAATTAGCCTGTAGGTGACGATGTAAAAAGAGACGTTGAAGATCCTCCATCTATTCTTAACCTCATGGTGGGTTAGGGAAGCTGTAAGAAGTCAAGACACCGTGAAGTGCTTCGTTAAATATACCTCGATTTTTCTCAAGTATGACAACTGATGGTTAAGATACGTCGCTTGACAGATTATCAAACCCGACTTTTACTTTACCTGTCGGATACAGAGTGACATGCTTCGTTTCATTCTGTAACGAAATGAAAGGAACTGGCTGTCTTAGCACAGTCGTCAAAGATTATATCAAAGAAGAAGAAGAAGAAATGAAGGGATCTTACAGAGTAGACTCAGGTTCCAGAACTATGCTTTTACTATAATCTGCACACCGCCATCTATTTACCCATATCGGTCAATGATTGGAAATTCTTATGCAAAACTGGAACTATATTTAAAAAATATAGCCTTTAATTTCAGAAAAAGTAAATAGATTTATGACACAAAAGTATGGCTGTCATAGCAAATATCGGCAGGAATAACACTTTAAAAAGATCATGACTAATTTCTATTCTTTAAATCGCATTGAATTTTTAAAAATTACAGGCGTTCTTTCCGATAAGAACGCAAACAGTTTTTGATGTAGTTCCCTACAACAATTAACTTCGAAATTTATCATTTCTGAGATTACACATTAGAACATATGACAAACGACAATAAGCTTAAAGCTCAAAGTTAGAATTAATTAATTGAAATGTTATTTCCTGTTTCTGTTCTATTCGAGAGTCCGAGATGGACCAAACCTCCTATAAAATGCATTTGGTACCGGGGACACTTTTGAAATGAAGCTACCGGATCGTGGACAACCACTCGTCTGCCTTCGGTGTGAAAGGACAGAATGTGTGGAGCTCTATTTGCATGCTCAGGTGAAAAGTAATTTACATTGTTAATACGATATGTCTACTTACATTCAGTTCTTTAATAACAAGAGTGTATTTGTAATAACACGGAGGATTACGTCAGCAATAAATGACTATGGGTGTAAGAGCTATGAGGAATTTCATCCTCAGTGTCTACATGTCTTTCTGTTGATTCCATTCTCTGCAGAGCTAACCTAAACCCATATTTAGAACATCAGTTACGATAGAATTAATCTACTTTTCATGTCTGTTCATCTCCTTGACAGCTCATATTTCTCTTGCTTCCGCGCGACCTTCTATTTGGATCTGTCTAAAATCTGTACCTCCTGTTCTTCACTCTCGTTAGATGATCAATTTGTCTTCTTTGGACCTCGATCTGTCTGTTCCTTTTCGCGGAGACTTGGTTCTGCTTGGGAAGGATGTCTATCTTGCATCCACAGCAAAGTATACAGACAAGTAATTGTTTTATCCACTATGGAATCAGACGAACAGCCGCTGATACCACTCGACAAGTTGTTTCCTGCAAGACTATTCTTGTGTTTTCACGCTGCATAAAAAGTTTTCAAACAACGACCTGCGAGCCTGTTTGGCTCACGTACTCTACTATATTATTTGTCAGACAAAACTGACACAGAATAATCTTAAAACTTTGCATACCGAGTAGTGTAATGTATTGGAATATAAAATTAACATACAAACAAAACTGTTTACACTATAAATGACACTAGTGCCAAACGCGTTTCGACCTCAAGAGGTCATCATCAGTGGCAAAAATGGGGTAATTAATTCATATAATATGATCAAAATAATATGGTTTTAAACAGATCATAAAGGTGATTTCTTTACAAAACCATATTAAGTAACACTTCACAGTGACCTGAAAGGAACGTATTCAGCTCTATTTTTTCTTTTGTAATCAGCAGGTTCTAAGTATCCACGGTTATGCATTTTCGATTTAGCCAACCGCGGTATTTGGTTTTACGTAGGCATAGCTCCGATTTTAATGTATGTACACGCCGAAATATCAAAGGTTTGCTCACCAGAATGAATTTTAAAATTATATTCCCATTCAAAATGAGTTTTTTCTCTATCAAATTATATTTGTGCTGCGTCTTTTTGCAAAATGGTAATGAATTATTTGTGAACACGTTTTTTTTATTTATTGTGTTTAATGAAGGAACAGATATATTTGGCTTTGAAGTATCTCAACGTCGCCACATCGGTCGAGGTTCCCCTAACACAACTTTGCATGAGGGTTCAGTCTTATCAATAGCAGCGTTTATCATTAAGGAACACCGTTGTTTAAAAAAACGAGAAGACAAAAGATCCTGAACTGAATGGAAGCAAGCATTCTCCAAATTCAGTCTGTTCTAAATTTTTTGTGAATGCAGTTTTTATCTATTACGATTTGTTGTGATATCAACACTGATTAGCACTGCAGAGAATTAAGAATAATTTATTCATGATCTTATCGACCGTCAGCATTGAACAGCAAAACCACGAAGGACACGTCCAATTCCTAAACAGTCGCCATCGAATAAGTCCTATTTCATCCCTTCGAAGCTTTCGCCTGAATTTAGAAAATAAATAACTCTGTGTTTTGTATCTGTGCGTCTAGTATGAATTTGCCGAAAAAATATAATTTGTGGCCCACACACAAATCCAGCATCAGCGTATGTCATCCTGGCGAACCTAACCGAAGTAATTAATCGTGGACTACCCTCTGAAGGGTTCGCGAACTACAGTTTGAGAACCACTGCCTTACAGATAGAAACCAGAAACTTTTAAAAAGCGAGAATGGCGCTAATCTGTTATGTAGACACGTTTCTACAAGCCTGTTTCAAAGTCACGTTTAATGAAGGTAAAGGAATGTCCGTTTTAAATGTGCTGTTGTAATAACAAGGAAAAAAAGAACATCGATAAACATTTAAGCTATTACACAGACGTACCAGGAAACAGATCAAGTATTACGTTGTAAACTGTGCTGATTTTATATTAATGATTGATTGACATGATAAAAACTACCGATAGATAATGTGTTTGCGCTCGGTAAGAAGGGCTTAAGTCAAACGTAGTTCTTATTGACTTATGTTGTTAATGAGCACCAGAGAATTAACTGATGGTATTGGCTACTGAATTCATCTGACGACAGGGCTGATGGAAAGGGGGAAATGTTTTTTCAATGTACTGGTTATTGCAATGAAGGCGTTTTTACTACTGACTTACGTAAGTCTGAATCATCGGCAACACTGTAATTAAAAAGAGGAATTAGTATTGTTATTATTATTATTATTCCATCTATTCAACACTTTATAGGGTATTTACTTCTATGTACCTGAGACAAATCTTGCCCCTGGGGTACACAGTGTAGCAGCTATTTATGAAATACATTTTGTTTTTCAATACGTCTTACATGCCTTAAACAAGATTCGCGTGAGGCATTATATTTTACAAGAGCGTTTTTCGAATGATGTATGAAGATCCCAAAATGGCGGTCTTCTGCAGTTCCCTGATGTCGTGTTCGCCCGGGATGTTGGCCAAATATTTTCTGAGTGACCTGGACACAGTTCCTGTCGCTCCTATAACTATTGGAATTACTTTTGCTTGCACTTTCCAAATTCGCTCTATTTCAATGAGAAGGTCCTTGTATTTCAAGATCTTCTCTGCTTCTTTCTTAATCACATTCCTGTCGGTCGGTGTTGCTACATCAATTAAGAGGCAAGATTCATTTTTGTTTCGGATTATAATATCTGGTTTGTTATTTGGTATGGTTCTATCTGTTTTGACTTGTTGGTTCAACAAAATAGTTATCTGGTTATCCTGACTTGTCTCAAATGCTTTCGGGATGTGTTCATACCAATGTTTCTTTTCTAGCTTTACCCCAGCTTTCCTTCATATGTTAAGATGTAACTGAGCACAGACACGGTCATGTTGTTGTCTCGTACTGCTCTTTTGCCAGCACGGGGTATCCGGACACAACGTGATCTGTCGTTTCCTCAAATTTCTAACAAAATGTGCATTTGTTGTTCGTATATTATTTAATATTTTGGCTGCATAATATTTAGTGTTTAGCGCCTGGTCTTGTGCTGCAATAATTTGACTTTCAGTTTCCCCTTTCAGATCCCCTTTTGTTGGCCACAGAAACGTGTCTTCTTTTACTTAAAAGTTGTCTGCCTAAACTTCGGAGATACTGCCAATGCATTATTTTGTTATCCCAATTTTTCTTTATACTTTCTTGAATCAGTTACTTAATTTGATGTTTTCCGTTATTTGTGTCATTGATTTCATCTTCAGAATTTAGTTATTTGATTTTGATGATGTCATAGTTATTGGATTCATTATTGATTGGGACATGTCATGTGATTTTATAATTATTTACGGATCCTTCTGATGCTTTATGTGCAAATACTCTGCAATATCGAATATTTCACTTTTGTCTGTTACTTCAATTTGTGCCTGTCCTCTTCCCCCATCTTTTCTCTTAACGTAAATTCTGTCTGCGTCTGTTTACAGATGATGCAGATGATATTTTCTGTCAATTTTCTGCAGTTCTTCCGGTCTGCAGTTAATTATTCCAAAACTGTACCTCAACACTGGAACTGCTAATGCATTTGTGACAGTGATTTTATTTCTGGCATTCAGTTCAGATTTCAGTATCATCCTTAATCTTCCGTTATATTCCTTCTTCAGTTATCTTCCATATGTTGATGTATGCCATTATTATTATGCAAACGAAGTGGTCCAGCAATACTTACCATTACTTACGAATTTTTAATAAAAGTTAATATAAATATGACGCTTAGATTAATTGCCAACGACAACTGTGGTTTTCAGATCCATGAAATGTTCATTGTGGTCTTCTTAGCTGGCGTCATGTCGTCTTTGAAATGGTTTCTGGCATTACGGAGGAAGTAGCAGATTTCTCAGAATATTTCTAATCACCTACAAGACTACACGACGTAAGAACCCTGAAGACCACAAAGGAATCTGACAATGATTGATACATTACCGAATATTATGTTGGGCGTTGTCTATTGTCTGAGATATATTTGATATACAGAACTTTTGGGAGTTGTATCTGCTCCTGTCTTCAGCTGACTGGCTGTCATTGCACAGAGACATTTGCCATTAATATTATTTTGATATTGTAATCAAAGTTTGGAACCGAATGTTAGTTAGTACGCTAACCACCAGCCTTCCAAGCGGCACATAAATGATTACCATTGCATCTCGTGGAAGAGAGAGTCACATTAAGACGACGTCTAGGCATGATTTTCTGATGACCTTTTCTGAACTGATAAGCACAGAATCTTCGAGTTCTCAGTGACCTTGTTTTCTTATTGGTGGATGATTTCCGCTTTATCCCACTGCATTCTGTGGTCCTCAACTTCGTTACTTTTACAGGTAAAATGGCTTGATAATTTACCGCCAGGCGGGAGTGACAAAAGCAGAGAGATTATAGGGGACTGCAGTCTACCCTGAGTCAATTAAATCCGGTTGGAAAATTCTATCCCTTAAAAAATGTTTTAAAATTATTTACCTACCGAAATTTGGATATTTCAAGTAACATCTTTCTATCTGTATGTCCTAACAAAAATGTGCATTTATTATTTCGAAATCCAAACTACGTGTCCCACCCATTTCATCATTCTCGATTTAATAATACTGATCTCACAGTCATTAATTTTATTATTTGCCTCTTTATGTAAGATACATAATAAATGTCCGTTTGATATGCTAATTTTTCCTTACTAGCTCATACTGTCATTCATTATCATTAAAATAGACAAACAACAATATAATTCATGCAAGATTATCTTTCATCCCTCAATTTGTAAACCGGCAAGTGGTAGAGTTAAATACTTCTTCTTCTCATCTCCTGGTTTTGCCTTTATAGCGTCGGGGTGAGGTAAATACAAGCTTTTGAATACACACCACACGCTGGCAAAACTGCAGTCGAACATTTCAAATTTCGCAACAAATAAACTTTTTAAAGTCCGAAGCTCAACTAGATAGTATTTAAAAGTTCAATGTGTACCGTCAGAAAAATCAAAGTATCTCCACTACTAACATTAATTATTGAATGATGCTTCTCGAAATTATTTTGATAATCATAGAAAACCATTAATAGGCCTATACTGTGTGGTCAGAATGCAGATTTGTTAAATGGTATAAGAGGTGGTGCATATATTTACTACCGAGCTCTAAAGGTGAAACTTATTGAAACAAATCAATTAGTGTTCGTGATTGTCAGTCTGTATTTTGCTAAAACATTATTAATTTCTTTGCTAATAGACAACTACAATTTTTATATTATTTTCACCAAGCGCCGGCATTTGGGAATGTATCCAATAAGAAGTCGCGGACGGCCGACAAGGTGTGGAACTCCAGCCTGTGTTCTGTCTGTGTATCCTTTTGTTTAGTACTAAAAATAAAGTTTTTTGAGTCTTTAGTTGTTCATTCTGTAAATCTGGACAACCATTCTCACATACAGGCCTACAGAATACAAATATGCAGTTCAACTTCACTTTAAATACTTTCAAATCTAGTTAATTCCTTAATACTTCTATATTTAATTTCTACTCCTTTAAAATTTTATGAATTTTTTCCATCTTAATCCTAGTTTTACTGTCTTGTAAAAGCATGAGAATTGCCGTTACTTTACAAATCTTCAACTTTGCTTCTTTCTTTACGTTTTATCACAGTGTTATGTTCATTGCCACTCACTATTCGTTTATATTGATGTTCGAGTGTTTTAATGTTTACGTAATGTCTCTCTAAATGATGATCATGGCATTCTTCTGAGAGATTAAGGTTGTAGAGGAAACGTAGTTTTGACTTCAGATTATATATTAAACGAAACGACATTTTGAAAATTCTTACAAACAATAATATTTTATTGTTTCGTATGACTTAATGACAAGCCACGGTGGTCTAGCGGTTAGAACGCTGGCCTTGTAATCCTGGGGTCTCGGGTTCGATTCCTGGCGGTGCCCGAATTTATAACTTGTGTTGGGCAAGGCCGTGGTCTAGGAAATACGGAGTTTTCCTCCGGGGACTTCCCCGGTTTCTCCGTGGCATCCCAACAATTACTCCATTCACACACAGAAGAAGGCAATGGCAAACCACTTCTGGATCATCTGCCAAGAACGTAAATGAACAGGTCCCAGTCCGAGAAAAGGATGGAAGGATCCTGTTCATATGGACCTGTCGTCAGACAGAACACTAACTGAGGCTGTGGACTATTTTGAGATACTAACTTATAATTTTGTCACATAAACTGGTAAACACAGGTGTGAATACCAAATCTGAACTTCAACAATCCTCAAATCTGTTAATTTATGACGATATTTAATTTTAAACTCGGCTAATAGTACACCATCGTGCGCCTATTCCATTTACCTATGTCTGTCCGAGTAGCAGGCGACAGTAGTGGCATCTCACGGGGCATCACAGCATGTCCGATTGTCTACTGTCACTTGGCACTAAATTCCCAAAGTAACATTCTGTGCCCGGACCCCAACATCTTCCAACCAAAGTAACAAATGTTCACTGTTCTGTTGGGGCTTGTAGAATCGTGGGTGACAAATGACTCCCGTAATGCGCCTTGTGACGACGACTGTGGTAAGGGCAAAGCGACCAAGCCAACACATACAAAGCACGTCTCGCTCGCTTGCAGCCTCTTCTGTCAAGCGTACACCTGTCACATCTACCCCGAGCCATCTCGCATTTACCCTTCATCCTCTGCGTTCTAACCTCACGTCCGGACTGTCACCTAGCAGTTCTGTGGAACCACCAGAACGTCTCGGCTTGGATTTAGACGGGTATGGATGAAGTGACTGTTGTTCCAGTGTTCAAAGATAATTGTTAGCTTTGCTTTCTGGAGGAATAATATGATGAAAGAACAAATGTGTCTGTCTGAAAGTGAGGATTATGAATAACGCTACAAACATCATGTCACTACCAGATTACACGTACGTTTTTGATAACACAATCACACGTTACAACACTCGCCATTAGACTTCATGCTCAGCCATTTTACTTCATCTCACTTCTCTAAAATATATTTTAATACATTCTTCCGTCTGTTTTTATCTTCCAAGTGTCAATTTCCAAAAAAGTATTCTCCTCATGTCAAACAAGTCTTCATCTTGACTTAACTACTCTGACGAACAAAACAACCTGTAAAATGGCTGTTTAAGATATCGTAATATTTAGTGTTCTCAAAAAGGGGCGAACCTGTGTGGTTTATCAACTCGCAATAGTCCTTTAAGGCCTCAGACGTTTGAAGATCGTGCACTCAGACCGCCGTTTGATTTGGCGGAAGCAGAACATCTTATCGTTTTGTTATTTCTTTGATTTTGTATAAAGTTATTTAAAATTGCCTCTTATAAATTTTAGGATGTGTTGTATGAAAATAAACAAGTACAAAATGTAAATACATATTGCATTAATGAATGCCGTTTTAATCAGTCCCTTAAGGTAAAGTGGTACAATTTATAAATAAGCAAACGTTTGATCAAAATAAGGAAAATGTCGAATTTAGTAAACACAAATGTTTGTAGAACTGAGGGCATCGGCCATGATGATTCAGTAATATTTGATGTTTGCAAGTGTTACAGTTTACCCTCGACATTACTGCCGTCTTTCTGTGGTGAAGACTTTTCTCGTCAAAGTAAGTGCTCATGTAACAAATTATGGCGCTTTATAAGAAATAGGTCAATAACGTCGGCTGGCAAAACGTAGAAGCAAATTTTAACATCCAACTGCAGTTGCAGTAGAAATCATGTAATCTGTGCTTTGGGTACAGTTTCGATCACGAAATCAGTACAATTTCAACCAGAGGTACAATTCAGACCAAAAATTTGTGACTTCGTTTTCTTAATTAAACATGTGCTAGTGGCTTCTATTATATTTTAACATATTATAAACCTATATTTTACTTGAATCACTTTTGACGAAATGCCTCAGTTTTCATAATAATACATTGTATATTAACGAAATATTATTTTTAATATTATTTTTCCATTTGTCGCTCAATAAATATACAATAAACATAGATATTAAATATTCTGAAGGCAATGCCTACATGTTCAGGTGTGAACAAAAAGTACTGTAAGTGGAATAATGGATCCATAATAAGAGCTGTAAATGGAGTAATGGATGGATCATTATCCATAAGGGGGAGCCTCACAATTATTTTGTGTCATTCACTACACTGCAGAACAATGTACAAGAGATGCTAAGCTTGTTTATACTGGATTAAGTACCCACTTGAGAGATGTAAGTGGATATCCGAGAGTCCTCTGGTCAAGAATCTGTTTCGGTAAATTGGCTCCTACATTTGGAATAGATTAGTTTGGGCCAAAGTGCCGACCAAGTTAGGCGGGCGGCATATTCGTTGACTCTCTCAAACATCTATTTTACGATACGAAGAAAATTGCTGGAGTCGATTGATTTCGCGTGTTTGTGATATGGAAAACAAATCTGAGGAATATAAGGACAGCTGAGGGTCTTCTCGTACAAGAGGGAGGGGACTTAACAAAGGGGAAGCAGCAGCCTAATTCAACTTGCTAGCGACTGTGCTAGAAGAATAAGATCTCTTAGATAAACCCCATAAGATATATAACATGGATGAGTCAGGTTTCCCTTTCAATAATCCCACCCCCACCTCAAAAAAAAATGTTAGTGCAGAGGGAAAACGGGAGGTTGTTACTTTGACCTACGTTCCTCCTATGATAATTTGTAAGCGGATCAGGAAAAGACCAGAGTTGCAAAACGGACTTCCGTCGGAAAGCGTCACTGGAGTTTGTGATTCAGAATTTGTCAATGAAGATTTATCCCAAGTTAAAAACACTTTCTGAACTTTAAATCCGAAGACAAAGATTTGCTTTAGATAACCATGGAAGTCACACCAGTTATGAAACTATCCGTTTCTGTAAATACCATGACAAAGAGCTGTTAGGACTATCTCCTAACAGTATTTATGTGTTAAGAGCCGTTGGGCCGAACATTTTTTTAAATCCCTCAAGGCACAATACCACAAGAATGCTAGGAATGGATCCATGGGAATCCAACTGAAGCTATCAATAAAGTTTGGTTTTCTTCACTCTCTGCAGAAACATGCAACATAACAACGACTGTGGGAGCAGCTGTTAAATGTGTCACATGTTTAGGAAAAGGAAGACGTCGTTCCTGACCAAAGGCATTCTCCGAGTACTGTGTTTTAACTGTATGCCACTAAAACAAATACGAAGTTCCACCAGGCACCGATAAACAGAGAACTGCCAAGAAAGGCCAGCGAGGAACCTCATTGCTCAAACGTAGGAATTAATCGTTCGAGATGCAATGCCTACTCAAGAGAATAATAAAGCACTAGAAAAAGAAAGTCACAGAGTTCGCAGAAATTTACTTCTGATAAAAATATGTCAAAGCCGATGAAACGGTTGTTTCAAAATAACGGCGTTACCAAAATGTCCTCTTAGACAAAGATTGGCAAACTCGAGCAAGATTTCGGCTCAGTGAAAGCACGGAGATACAATAAACCAAACCAAACAACTTAATCAACTTCGTCGAACCAACACCTAACGGTCGGATGAAAGTGTTGCAAACCAAGAAATATCTTAAGCGCTGCCAAGAAAATGAAAACATTTGTGTAATTTCTTTTACTAAATTACTATACCAAGAAATCAATGAAGAAATGTGGATGGATTTTCTACCAAGTATGCAAAATTTGGTATCACATATTGTGTTTTTGTGCATTCAGGGAAAAAGGACTACACCTGTGGAAAATACTTTTAATCGAAATTGTACATTACTATGATCATGATTGTACCACTTGCGGTGCAATTTCGATAATTTTTTTTATATATTTATGTACTTTCCTTGAATACAGTTTTGTTTATTGAAAATGTCAGATTTTTCATTCCTGCGTGTAATACCTCCTATTCTCATTATAATAAACTAGTTTTAAAAAATAGTTGTTTTTAACCTGAGAACCCAAAAAGTAAAAGATTATCGAAATTGTTCGATTTTAATGAAAATAGAAATATATCGAATTAATTTTAGTAAAAAACAGCAGCTTAAAATTTAACGAAAGTACGTCGAGACAAAGCTGAAGAAAAAGGAACTTTAGTTGCGAACGCATTTAAAAATAAAGGAGTTTTTCGTTTTTCGTTTTAAGATTTTATAATTACACATGTTTAGAAGCTCTACGACACATGTGTATTTAACTGCCACATTTCATTGTACGGTTATGCCACTGAACAGAATTCTTCCGCCTTCTCTATTCTGTGCTCCTAGTACATGTTAAAAATTAAGACGGGAAACATAAAAAATTAGGTAACCATACAAGTGCTATTTCACTAGTGTATGCACCTACGTGGTGTCATGTTTTCGTGATCAATAAACATCGTGTTCTGCAAGGCTGGCCGTCAGTCAGACCGACAAACAGGAAACGTGATGATCGCGGCTTGCCTAACCAGTTACATACGCTTTAATAAAGCCTAAGTTGGATACTTGTCCAGAAGGAACCTTGCCGGTTCTGACCGGGCGTAACCAAGAGCATGTCTCTCAACACATGCTTTTTTTCAACATTTTCTTCTCTAGCTTTCACAAAGTTGGCGGCGAATATGGTGGTGGAGTAGTTGTCCACTTGGATTCAAACTTCGGTTCGGAGATCGGCTATAGTGTCTGAGGTATTTTGTGATATTTCTCAGTTTCTTCAGCCAAATACCAGGAGAATGTCTCAGATTAAGCCACTACCCCTTTCCTCCACTCTTCCAATTTTGTATTTCCTAATTATCCTGTTATTCGACACTAATCTAAATTCAAGACAGCGTCATTAAGCAAACCATAAATAGGTATAAACGAAAACTGGCCTATTTCAGGCCAGAGTTAACCCCGCAAAGAGTGTACCTACACAGGAAAACACGAAGACATATTCATGCTCCGAGCAGGAGGCTAAATTTCAATCCCGATGCTGTTGAATAAATTAAGAAATAAAATTTAACTAACTCTCCGTCGCAGTCTTGCAAACTGAATTCATCGCAGTTCTATGGCTGGTACCTTCTGTTGCTTTTCTGCAGTGTACAAAATTTGGTATTATCGGCTCGAAAACTAAATTGTTAAACACCCAGTTAGAAGCGGTTTGATTACCAGGTTGTAGGTATGTGACGTGTAACCAAGACTGATGTTTATTTATTTTTACGGGGTCTAATCTTGACTTCTCATCAAAGCCATCAATCTTGTAGACTTCCTCATAAACTAAAAGATAATGATGAACAACGTTACACAGGGCGTGGTCCATTTCACTACGAGTGACGATTCAATGTTGCGGTTACACCGAGTTTGATCAGGATTTAATCGAGGATTAAGCATTTTATCTTATATTGCACTTTCAGCTACCCAGTTTACGGTTTATCCCTTTGGATTGCCAAGCACTTGCGGTCCCTGGAAACAATACAAAAATCTTGCTGAAAGAATCCCGTCTTTGCTTCAAACAGTTATCTGTTGAATGTTAACCTACTGATTTTCTTGTATTAAAATTCGAAGGCTGATCATTTGTACATCGGCCATTGGCACCGATCCTCCGAGGTAAATTCTAGTAGACGTAATCTAAAGAAATCTATTTCCTTAGGATTTAGTTACATGTTATCCTTCATACATGGTTGAGCCGGGATTAGAACAGCTACGAATTGGAATTCGATTCCCGACAGGAACAGCAATGTGTTTTTCTTCTGGAGATCAATTACCCTCCTATAGGCCAGTACAGGCCTATAATAAACACCAGGAACCATTTTCACGGAATACCTGATTTACATAAGCGCTGAGGCTGTTCACATTTAGTTGAAACATGGAAGGAGCAATGAATACCGATCTCGTCATGTTCTTGTTACACAGCGTAAAGTTGTTTAAAATTACTTTTACACTAATGGTTCCTGAAACCTTCGAAGTAGTGTCCTTGCGCACTAATACACTTAATGAGTCGGTGTTCCCAATGCTGAAAACATTTTTGGAACTCCTCTTCTTGAATGCTCTTCAGGATGGTCGTCGCATGTCCCTGAATGTTGGCAATGTCTGAGAATCTTTGGCCCTCAAAGCGGTTTTTGAGTTTTGAGAATAGCCAAAAGGCGCACGGGGCCAAATCTGGCGAATATGGTGGATGGTCCAATTTAAATATCGATTTTTTGGTCAAATATATTCGGACAGACAGTGCGTCATGAGCAATGGGGTTGTCATTATGCAAGATCCAAGCACCAGGTCAAAGTTCAGGTTTTCTTCGAATAACCTTGCCAGTATTCCCAAAATGGTTCACTGTTCGACCTTGTTCAACAAACTCAAAGTGAAAATTAACCTTGCGTTCAAAAAACAGAATCCAGTTCTTTCGGCGTCTTTAACTTCTTCCCAACAGTCTTTAAACGTTTTATGTCAATCAGAGACAGCCGACGTTTCCATAGCTTCAGCACCATAACCATCTGCTAACATCCGCAGAGATTCATTCGTGATTTGCCTGACTATTCACAAAACTCGATGTTAATGCGTTACTCCAACCGGGACGAAAACACGCTTGTATAACTCTGCCACTGCTTTGCTCCTTCTGTCTTATTTGCTTCACCAACACGCAAGTTTCAACCACAGACACGTCATAACACGTCGCTGCCACCTTCAAGGCCGTAGACACGTGCTTGGTACAAACAGTTCAAGGAGACCGGAAGTGTTTTGCACAAGAAGTGTACAGGATGCGTTTGTGGTGAAAATGTCTAAAAGATACACAGGATCTTTGTCCGCAGTCCACGTATGTCGTCATGAGCTGAAGCACATAAGTTGCAAATGCCTAGCGCATTCGGAAGTGCATCGGGCGTTACGCAAACGTTTGTGTCTGAAGGATAAAAAATTGCAACTGACGCAGGTTATTACGGCAGATGATAGTGCAGCCCGTAAGAAATTTATAATGACCAGTCTTATGAAACTAGACGAAGACAATTAATTCCTGAGGGAAATCATGTTCTCTGACGAGGCTATTGCAGTTTATGTTTCAGGGAAGGCAAACAAACAAAACTAACTCATCTGGGGATCAGAATGCCCTCGGTGGAGCACATTAGAGACAACCCCAAGGCAAGTTAGTGTGTGGTGTGGCCTGTTACACGTCTTTTGATCGAACACTTTTTCTTTGCCTCAAGTGCTCTTACAGCATGACGGCGCCAAAACCACACTGGAGCTTGATTGTGCGTGCATTTCCCAAGCCGATGGATCGGCCGTGCTGGTCCCATCTCTTGGCCGGCCAGTCCACCGGATATCACACCCTGTGATTTCTTCCTATGGGCACACGTGAAAGTCTGTGTGTACCGAACTCCAGTGGGCTATATAAACGATTTTAGTGACAGAATTGGAGCTGCTGTTGTAATAATTGACTTTTACATGCTACAGCATACATGGATGTAGCTTCAATGTCGTTTGGACATTTTACGTGTGACAAATGGTCCCCACGTTGAATGCATGTAATGTTCAGAACATACTTCGAGGGTTTCTCTCGCAGATAACGCACTAATAATGTCTATGTGTTGAAAAAAGGATTTTATTCACGTGTAAATCTGTAAAGATAATTTATGTACAGCCTGTTCTTTAAATGCACGTTGCGAAGAGCGCATGGGAGTTACAGGTTTTAATTTCTGGTGGTAAAACCATCTTAGTTGTCAGTGAGCCATTTTACTGTGTAGGAGGCATTACTCAGTGACGGCTTCATGGAAATATTTCATATTTTGTTGTTATTACAACTGAATAAATACACCGAAACCCCATCATTTTTTCGCCTTTGTAAAAGATGTTGTAATTTGTAAATTCTAGATACTTCACGTATTTTACACGAGTCTTTCCAGAAGAATTTTATTTAGAATACAAAACTCTTTGTGTCTGTGTGTTTGTCCGATACGTGACTGACAAATTTATCATTGACGATCTCAGATGGCTGAATGTTGTATTTTACAACTGCTGCTGCCATTGGGCAGCTTTAGTGGGTACTTTTAAAGGATGTAAAAGATCCGGAAGGGATAATGGGAAGGAAGAAATGGGACGGGGGATGAAGATGCGAAATAAAACGCCTCTCTGTAGAGGAGGAGGTCAGACGTCTCGACACCCTCATATTTACCACTCAGTGCACCTCACAATTACTCTGAACGTTGTAGCAAGAGAAGGGTTAGAACTCCCCAGCCGGAAATTCTGTTAACAAATTGCATATTACTACTGCAGCAGACCATGAACCCGTTTAATTAAAATTAGGTACTCTGATGTCAGTAACAGTCAATGGAATAATAGCAATATTGCTTACATATCGGATATCATACACCTAACGTGAAGGTTTGTCACAGTTTTGATGAATTTGTCTCAAAAAATTTTAATTTTGGCATTTCGAGTACACAGCATCAGATATTATGCCAATAGGATAAAGAGACATGTTCATGTCGTCTTAAGTGAAGACCATTAAGTAATATTAATTACTTGCATCAGACTGTATTTTATTCGAATAGTTTTTATATTTGTGAAGAGCAACGTGACACAACATTACTACCATATTATCAGTTATGATTACGAGTGTGTCGGTCAAATTATTTGGTATTTGGTATTTGAGGTCTTCGAGTATTAACTAAGAAATATTTGTAGCCAATACATGAATGAGATCTGTGTGCAAGCAAACATCGTATCCTTCATTGGCTTTCAACTCAGCAGTTGACTGTAAAGACACCGACAGGCAGCGTGATTAGCATTCAAGGTTGCAAATCGTGTTGGAAAATCTGCAAGCATTTTATTGCCTCTAGCTTAATAAATTAAGTTACGTGACTTTTTACTCAGTGTGAGAATAACAAACTTGTATTGAAGAATTTTTCTCAAATAAAAAGAGCGAAGGGATCTTATACTGACCCATTCCGTGTAAATGATATTCTTCCAGCAGACCCCTTACAGAGCCAGTATTTAAAAAAAAGTCCATTACATGTACTTTACAAGTAACAGTAACGGAGTTACAAAGATAAATGTAGGGGGGAAAGGAGTAATATTATTTAATAAAAATGTTCTCATGAATTCTTCGCTCGAATGGTCGGTTTCTCACTACTGTTCCATGCTAAGAAAAGTCAGTAACTAGTCTGAAAAGTTTCTAATACCATTCTGGAACCAGTGCATCTGCTAGGAAATATTAGTATATAACGCAGATAAAAGGGTTTGAAAGAGGATCGTTTTAGATATGCCAATGCCAAAATAATTACTGACCATCAAAGCCGATTACTTCTGTGAGAAAATAAATATATTTTAACAACTTTTATATTGCACAAACGAAATTAGTTATTCGACAAAGTATTTTCACTCGTTTTATCTCAAGGAAGCGGATTCAGATTTTAACATGAACACCTTTACCTTTGGATCTTTCATTGCTAACAGTCATCACATGACCTTAATTCCGGCAGATCGAAGCATTTATGTCACCAAACTATAATGAGGGTTCAAGCTGTTGTACAGTAAACAACTGTGTTCCCTTGTCTAAACCAGTGAAGTCGAGATCACGTTCAAGTTATTAAATTTTAACAAAATAATCAATATGGTCAATATAATTACATGGAACTAGAACTGAATAGTTAAGCGGAAGTTGATCCGAACGACAGTTCCATCAGCAAAAACCACTACTGTAGTTGCCACCGGTCATTAAAAGGTTTAAGCGGCGCTAGTGTCGTTTTGTGTTGTCATTTTTAACAAGAATAGAAAGAAAGGCCTACATAAAAGACACATAAGTAATGAAAATGGCATTGGAAGAGAGATAGGAAGATGTTAACTATTAGAGCTAATTTAGATTTTAAATTTTTACTCAGTTAAACCGACGTACATGCATATCGATATATACAATGTACGTTTCAAGCCCGTATGTAGAAACAGTTACATTCAGAATGCCATGGTACAAAGACGCGTGTGGAAACTGTGTTCCTCAGCACGGAACACACCTTTCCAGTTCTGTTAATGATACAAATAGGAATATATGCGACTTAAGAATTGCGTGGCAACCTGAGAATAATGACGAATCGCATAGTCGGATGTCCACCAATGAAATGAGAAGCCTGCTTAATATGAATTTTTCTTTTATAACCGTTTTTACTGTATATGTCTATCAATCGAATTAACTTCTCATGAATTATTCATTTCTATGTAATTATACTGAATATCTTCGATGATTTTGTGAAGATTTAATAAGTTGGACTACATCTCGATTTTATTAGTTCAAACAAGGGAACAAAATTGTTTATTATACAAAAGATTAAACTCTATCAAACTGAAGCTAAAATTTTACAGAATTTCCGAAAAATTATTGATGTTGTGTAATTTATAAATATTTTTTTAAAAAGGAAGAATATAGGATTGAAGACAAGAAAGAGATGAGAAGTAAGGAAAATGACAGTGAAAGAAAGACAGGAAGTAACAAGTCTTTGGTTCGATTCTCTTTCTTATATGGGCTCTTTCTCTGTTTTGAGGTTTATACGAAAACAAACTTGTATTTTCGATTCACTGAAGTTATTTATCCGTTCACATTTAGTAGTGCTCCAAAATGAAGAAACAGATAAATAATTAAGATAAGAAATTACTGAAGGAATGAGTAAGAATCAAAACAAACAAAAAATTACTAGACGCTATATAACAGGTGAATCGAGTGAGAGTAGAAGTAAAGAAATGAAATTTATAAATATTATAATGATCACAGGGAGGTAACAAATAAATGAGGAAATGGCGTGGACGATGACTGTAGAAGTATGTGTGAGTGTTCGTTGCACTTCACATGCAGTTCTGGTCCAGGACAACGTAATTTAAAATGTAATCGGTAATAAAGTATCCGTAGCGGCTGCTGGTATGACTCCTGCCTCAAGAGATGATCTGAATTTATAGTAGAGAGCCCTGGGTAAACTTCTTTATATGCGCTGTGCATGTGGCATAGGAAGCAATAAATATTCATTAACTACAATTATAGCTCCCAAAGAATGTAACATTTTACTGCCCTCTGATATTTTATTTTTTGTTTTATGGTGTAAGGTTGTGTTAAAATAAAATAGGAACATACGTTGAATACACAGCTGGGATCAATGGCATGTGTATAGTATAATAAATAGCCGCTTAGTATTGTCTGTCCCTCCTTCAGAGTTCTGAACAATGAATTAATAAGATTCGTAATATCTTCAGCAGGAACACGAAACCATAATTTCCATATCATTCGTATTTTAGAGCATTCTGAGATTTATAATATAATTTAACATATTCCATACACGAGGTGCGATAGGAAAATTTCCAGACTGCGCGTATAAAAACCCGTACACTTATCTCAGGTATTAAATTCATCCATCACCCTCGAAGTAGTTCCCCTGGGAGTGAACACAACGATCCCAGCGCCGCTGCCAAGCCTGGAAGCATCCCTGGAAATCTTTCTTTGTCAGCCTGTCAAGCACCATCTGCGATTCTGCCTGAATCTCTTCTCTCGTCTCAAATATCCTTCCCTTTAGCTGAATTTTCATCTTTGGGAAGAGGAAGAAGTCACACGGAGCTTAGAAAGGAAGTTGGGGTCGGTTCTTGCAAGATCTTTGAGCTCCTGACAAACGAGAAGTCGATTCTGCTTCTGGTCCTCAGACCGGATGCGTCGCATGTGGAGTTCTTCCTTTAGAATCAGCTGACAGGTCCCATAGCCTATCCCAACAATGTCGCACAAGTCGTTGATGGTACGACGTCGATCTTCGTGAATGGCCTGCCGAATCTTCGTAACATTTTCGGGCGTTGTGCTCGAAGATGGTCGTCCAGAACGCTCGTCATCATCGACAGAGGTTCGGCCATTTTT